>NW_009910408.1:74298-151635 GCF_000696875.1 Nestor notabilis
ATGCCACTTCATTCCAGCTGAGATTTGAGCTATTAGTACTAACTGAGAATAATGAATATTAGATTGAATTACTATGAGATTAGATAATGAAGTGTAAAAATACAGGTAAAACATGATGTCTAAATTCATTGATTTTCTAGTTGTAATTATTTTCCCCTTAAATATATACAGTTCTATGAGTGAGAAAATATATCAGTAGAATCAGTTAAGCCCAGAAGTGCTGTATCCACTTCATCCAAAAGATTCATGTAACTAAGGACATGTCTATATTGGCTAGACAAAAACTGCATAAACCAAAGAAAATACGTGTAATGATTGTAAATGATTAGAGTGTATTTTGAAGTAGAAGGCAGTTTACCTTGTATCTTGGAATTCATTCATACTAAGGTAGGACTATATTTTATATATGAGAAATAACTAATAGCTGTATTTCAGTACTTCACATGGTTAAGCATTTAACATTGATGACTTACTTTGGTCCGAGTTCACACAAAGATGTATTATGTGTATGCACTAAATTACCTGTCTTCTCTCTGAGGTTATAGGCATAAGAAACCTCCACTGGTACAATTTTAAATTACATGTTTATTGGAAGGAAAATGAATTATAACTTTTTCTATTTGTAGCATCCATCACTCGTGCATTTTCTCAAGTACTTTAAAGATGGTTAAGGTAAAACTCACAGAAACCCTATGTTTCTTGAGCAGAAATGCACAAAATTTTAACCCCCCTGTATGTATATTTATCCTATAGCTTTTATAAGCTTCATGTAAAAAAAAAAAGTCAAAATTCCAGGTGTATTTTTTCTAGCTTTACTTCCATTTTGTGGTAAGACTGAATTTTATATGTTCTAGAAGCCCCTTTTTGAAGAATAATAAAGATGAGGAACAGCTAAAGTCGGTGACAAGACTCTTCTCTTGTGAGTGCCAATTATACCCATTTACACTTATTTCTTGACACAAATGCACAAAGCCTCTTTACTGATTTGGATTTTAGTCAGTTATTGATTTAATCAAATGCAATTTAATAAGCTGATGGGTGGGTATTTATATGTCTGAAGTTAATTTCTTCTCACCTCATCTTAAATAAAAACAAAACAGGAGTAGAAAACTTATTAAAAAGGACAAGAAATCATTAGCAGCATGGTCAAACCTTTTCCATTTAAGGAATAGCTAAAATCTAACCTTGTTTCTTCTAGAAAAACAAAAAAAAAAGACAAAATAAGATGCGATGGGTAATTTTGTAAAGAAGATTATAAAAAAGTAGTTTTGCTTGTCTTTTTCATAGTAAGAAAAGAACACAAACAAAACTCCAGCAATTAACAAAAGTTAAAAAGAAGCAGATGTGTCATACACCAAATAGTTAGATACATCCAAGAATATAATGTAGGAATATTTGAAGGTAATTTAGGAAAATTAAAAAAGAATTAGAAAACACACTAGTCACGGCACCACCTCAGTTATCATTGCAAAGGCTATTACTGCTCATGCCTCAACACATATTCTGATTGTTAGCAGTGGTTAGGAGGGAATTTCCTCTCCAGTATACAGCTGTATGAGTAATCTGAGGAAATGCTGCACTTTTCACTGAACCACCGAGCAATGAGAAGTTACAGGCAACATACCTGACTGAACTGAGTAGTACTGTTTTTCTTCTAGGGAATGACTATACTCCTCCTTCTAGTGATTATTCTTTGCAGTGTTACAGATACATCAGATATAGATAGAAAAAAGGACAGAGTGTGTGACTGGTATCTGGATCTACAGTTAATGACTGCTTTCTGCCTTGGATACTACAGAACCCAGATTGCATGTTTTATTTTTAAAACGTAATCTTTACCGTTCACTTTCTAAATGACATAAACCCACCAACTTTCTTATGTAAACAGCTCCAGACACTTTTCACAGAAAAAAATATTTAAACAGACTGTAGACTTCTGAAACGATAATGCAGGGTTTAAACTAAGTATTTATAAACAACCTTACTTCTATAGTTGTGTTAATCTTTTTGATGATGTCTTGTGAGCCTTGAATAGCCAAAATCTAAACACATGAAAAGTCTCTATGCTCACGAATAACACTCTTCTACCCATAAGGTGTTGTTAACGTGCAACTAAAAAGAGCAAAGATTTAGGCCAACATAAACAGTAATCCTGATCCAAGCCTCCTCCTCCTGCACACATCATTAGGAGATATTCCAAGGCATATTTTCCTGAGAACTACTAAAGGGATGACAGTTCACAAATGTTTTTCCTGCTGTTATAAGAATCCCCACAGTCATGAGTTAATGTTAAGGGGACTTAGTCAACTGATAAGAACAAGATCTTGTAACAGTTTCATCAGCTCTTTATGGCAAAGCAAATTAATTCTCTTTCAATGCTTATCTCTGTGTAATTTTCACAATGTGCTGCTACACTGCTTGCATTTACATTTGTTAAATTTCACAGAGTTTAAGACACGTAGATGTATATGTCTACAAATACTTAAAGACCAGATATACAGAAGGTCTCTTCCTGGCAGTGCAGAAAGGCTCCTTGTGAGACTTCAGATGCCTAAATCCCATGGAAGTACTGAAAACCTGGCCAGCTGTCTGCTGGCATCTTTAGGTGCCTAAATGCCTTTAACATATTGGTACTGTGTGTCCAGCTCAGCATATGAGAAAGTGATTCAAAGTATAGAACAGCAATTAGCATTGTATACATACTATAATATATATAGTATAGTACAGTATCTTTTAAAAGGAATGGAAAGAGAAGCCACTGATAGACTATCAAGAATTTGTAAATATCAGCTCTAAAGTATATGATATGATCAGTCTGAAATGTATGTATTACTTCAATAAATATATAGCAGGTTCCACAGAACAGGCAGGGGAACATACAGTATTTAAAGATAAATAGATTGTTTCTGGCAAATAGAACTTTGTTGCAATTGATGAGATAGTTTTGCTCATGCAAATGAAGTTTATGGTGATGGGTTTTTCCCCAAGAAATCCCACATTTGATGTTGTCATTTTCCACTCACTAAGAGCAGAGCAAACCCCATCAGTTTTATGCTGCATTTTATTTCCGTGCTTCTTTAGGACAACTTTTTATGATGTCTTTATTGTAAAACACCCATCCACTCTTTTCCCAGTCCAGCAGCACCAAGACAGCAGAGCAACCACACACTACATTTTATATTTGCAAAGCAGAAGCCTCCAGAGTGAGCTCATTTCATTTGGGAACAACCCAAGGCAGAGATTTATAAAGGGACAGAAAGGTTATGTTGCAACTTAGAACAAACCAAAAAACATTTCTACATGAATTGACTCCTCAGCACTCTAACTTTTATTTACTGTCTCTTACTTGTTTCCATGCTTGAGTGACATGGCATGGAGTATTTTCCTGCTCCAGATACAAAGAGAGCATTTTCCATTGTGCTGAAACAGCTCAGAAACCTGCCTGTTTCCTGACAGAGCACAGTATACAAACTCTGAAGAAAAAGGGAAAATCAGCTCCGAGCTAAGGAGTATAAATAATCTCAGACAACAGAGCAATTTCTTTGTTTACATGACCCTCTACTGCTTACAAAAAGGATATATGGCAAAGTGAGATTATTTTGTTGTATGTCTGAGAGTACTGTGCTGTGACGTTGCACCTGGTAGCCTGCGGGTGCCAGGGATGAACCAAAGTAGCACGGGTTAGCCAGCCTCATAAAATTCAACAAATTAAATACTGTTTTGCCAACTTCTTCCAGTCATTTTCCAGAATATTCATCACATTTAACAAATCTACTCAAATGTGCTCTGGATTATTACAGAAGGAGTAGTTATGATTTTCCTCTCTTCTATATGTCTTGATAAAAATGTTCTAAAAGGAGGCAAAATTTCATTACAACTAGAACAGAATATGTTTGGGCACAGGAAAGACTAGGAGTCTTTTTAAATAAACAAAGCTGTTATGCTGCTAAATAGGAAAAAAATCAGATTGGATTCTGAAACAAAGTTTCTGGTAGTAGTAAAATATGCAGATTATTGCTTTAAGTAAAAAAAAAATTACAGGAATGAGGAAAATGAAAATTTACTTGAATTTACTGTCATCCAGTTTCTAAATTCACTTCACGACTGGGGGTGAGGGGAAAAGAAGGAATGCTAATTGGGAAGTCTAAAAAATTGCAGAAGAAATATCTGACATGGACAGACACTGACAAAAAGCAGCCTCTCCTATGAAGAAGCATCAGATGAGGAGAAACAACATATATCCTTCCTGTTGGATTGAGATACATGGAAGAACAGAGAGAAAAAAGATACATCCAGTCTGTTGAGTGGTGAGGGGCATGGACCTGTTCTTCATTACCTGGGGCTGGGTAGCTTTTTAAAGTCTAAGCATGGAAGCCAAACAGCAGAGCTGTGACCACAAGTCAGCCAAATCCTCACTCAGAGCCAAATGCTCCAGCATGGAACAGATTTTATTTTTACAGCTATGTTACATTTTCCTTTATTAAGCTGCCTTAGATTTATTTTTAAGCTTCTTTTCTCTCCTTTTTTTTAATTTGGACACGCTAGCACTTTCAAGCTCTCAATTATTCTGAAAATAGGTCTTTTTTATTGATATAGTGGACATCTATTAGTGTATTAACACACTATATGGTATGGCCGAAGCTTATCAGCTGGAAAATAGAGCTATTCCAGTGGAATCTAATGTGTTGACACATGCTCACTCTATAAGAGGCAATGGCAATTCTGAATGTTAATGCCCCTGTACACAAGATGATCAGCCCAAAGCAAGGTCAGGAGAATGGAGTGTGTCGGTGGGCATCAAGTCAAACAAAGGCTGGCAGCCTTGTGCCGACTGCCAGTGTGAGATGGGTTTTCCTGATAGGGTTCAAGCGAACCTACTTCCCTTTGTCTTTCCCTGTGCAGAAGACAATCCCATGGGTGGTGCAGGGGGCAGGAACTCCTGGCAAGGTGGCAAGGGACTTCCTTAACTAGCCTATCTGAATTTACCTGTCGACACCTTATGTGAATCAGTAGCGACTAAATAATTGCTACAAACGAGGATTTGGATGAAGCTTGAATTTCCCAAATACTAACACAAATTCAAAATGTTGAGGTGCCCAAAACTTTCTAAACACCAGATCTATCCATGTTGCAGTTGTGCTTGTACCTAGGGCCTTGTTATGCACCACAGCCGGAGTGATTCCAACAGCGAGCTTTGAGGAAGGCCATTGAAGGCAAACCTGCCAAGGGATGGGACAGTGGCTTCACGGAAGGACAGCAAATTCCCTCCGGGAATGTATACTGCTGAAAAGAAAACGGACTGAGAAATCTAGACAGTGCACTAATTCAGTTCTTCCCCTCGTATGTTGCCTGTACTTAAATCTCCCCACCTACTCCTGTTTGCAAAGGTCCTGGCAACAGACAACAGTAATATGTAGCAGGGCAAATACTGTTCGGGCTTTTAGGGTTTTTATGCTTACACTGAAAAGTCACTCTCCAAAGTGCTGTTGCAGATCCCACTGAGGATCAAAGATACGCATTAAATTACACTACTGAATCCTTTTCTCTAAAGAGGATGACAGAACTGGGGTTTTATACCATCAGCAGCAAGGGACCAGAACCTCGCAAACCTTTAGTATAATAACAGCCAAAAAGAAAAAAGCAAAAGAAAAAAGAAGAAGTAATAATAGCAACTGAATCCTGTTTATACAGTTTCCTAAACACCAGCACCCTCATGCAGGTGCAGGTAGGGGTGTTAGTATTTTTTTGGCAGAAAATACAGGCAAACCTAAATTATGCCAAACCACATGGATAACTTGTAATTGCAATAAAAACCTGACAATAGTATGTTATCCAAAATTGCCAGTTATACCTACTCTGCAATGAAAACAAAGAAGTTTCTGGAGAAGATAAAGGCAAAACATAAGGATGACTCATATAAAGGAAGCTTGAAAGCATGTCTCATGTCCCTTAGTGAGGCAAATAAAGATCCCCGTAATCTTAGGATCTTGTTTGACTTTGTTTATCTATGCTTAGATAAATGTAAGTAATTAAAATGCACAGCCACGTTACTTAATGTGGGTTAACAAAGTATGAAACCATCCAGTAAACTCGTGATTCATGGCAGTACTTGCAAAAAACAGCACATATACTTCTAACTGAGACACACTGTATCTGAAAACCACAATATGTGTTCAAATATTTTTAACATAAGCAGTCGACTTTTCAGATACGCTGAGCAACTGCAACTCCTGTAAAAACTGATGGGGCTCACACCAAAGTAATGTAGTGGGGTCTGTCCAACTCATTTACTCCTGTAAGTACATTTACTGTGAGGACTTGTACACTTCAATCTCTATGTTCACATCAACATGTAACACTGAGCAAACTGTCTCACGCTTTCTGGTGGATTTAAACGGTAACAAGAGACAAGCAGCTTTACACTGCTAATATAATATGCCACTGAAGTATCTGAGAGCAGTCAGACCAACTAACCTGGCTAGTGCTGAACCAGGTTAAGTGGATACTGCTGGTAGTTCTTTGTGCATTTCATTTGCCAGAGGTTAATGCCCTCTTCTAGCAAAAGCTTTTTCTTGCCTTTACTCTCTCTTCCTTTTTCCCCCTTTTTTTCCTTTTCCTTTTCCCTTCCCTTTCCCTTTTCCTTTCTCCATCATTTCACTAAATTGGGTTAGAAAGCAGTCAGTCAGTGAAAATGACAGGGCTAAGAAAGAAATAACCTTTGATGGGGCTGCCAGTGAGATAGGGACTTCCAATGGGGAGCAGTAAATATTTCCACCCGGATGATGGTGATGATGAGCAGGTTAGTCTGTCTGTCTGTCCTTCATGCTCCCATGAAGTCTGCACGAGTTGGGCATGTTCAGGAAGGATAACTGCAGTGTGATGCGGGGGCATGAGAGGGCTGAGGATGAGACAGGGAACAGAAAGCTCTTCTTATGGAAGAAGGCTAATAGACACTGGTCTCAGTGTGCAGCAAATAAAGAACAGGAGGAAAGAGGATAGTTCTGCATTAATACATCAGGAATGAAGAAGAGGAAAACAGTCACACTGTAGGATAAGATTTGCTTGAAAACAAGGGGGTGTAAAATTCCCGTGTGTCAGTTCAGACTAGAAATCTGGTGGAGGTTTCTAAAGAGCAAAGCAGCGAAGCTCTGTAGAGGCCCTCAGCAGTAACTTTGGTTACAGCTGCAGCCAAGCGTTCAGCCTAACCGGGCACATTTGTGGGAAAGCAATGCTGTGGCTGCTCCCCGTCCTAGGCTGCACCTCTTATCCTCTGCACCACTGTGCACATCCCCACCGCAGGAGCTCACAGCCGGGCACAGGGAGAGAGAGGGCCAGGAGCAGCGCTGAAGCATTCCGTTTGGGAACGCCAGCTGAGGGATAAAATCCCCACTGACTGTGGAACTTGTGTGTGGGAAAAACCATAAGGTGCTAGAGGCAGAGGATGACACCAAAAGGAGGAGGCTGGTGTGAGGGAGCTGTAGCAGGCTTTGTTCTGATGTCCCAGTCAAGGCTTAGCTATGTGTTATTAATCAGCCATGATTCAACATCAGAGTGTTCAGGCACTGGGGATGGGGATAATCAGGCCAGCCAAGTTTGGACTTTGAATGTGTGAATACGGAGGCCACATGAAGAAAAAAGTTGCAGTGCAGTCTTGTTGGCATTTCAATTTATTTTCTCTGAAGCATTTGCAAATGAGAATTTTCCTGGGACTCAAGAACCTTTGGCAAAGGCAGGGGTGGCAATGACCAACTGAGAGCAGCAAGCATTTTAACCCAGATCAGCATCACCAGCTTTCTAAATATAAAAATAATTAATTTGTTTTTGTACTTCAAGCTCAGTAAAGCCACAAAACCTCAGGGGCTATCCACACTTGAAAGCTCATTTGAATTAAGGCAGTGTGGGAATTCACACTCCTGGGCTCTGCTTGCATATTTAAAGTACAGTTGACTTTTATTCCAAATAAGAGTTTTTCATGACTTGACTTAATGCATTTTCAAAGAGGGGAGTGTCCACACATGGAGTTACTCTGAAGTAACTAACTAGGCATGTAGGCAAGTCCTAGCAGCTAGCACTGGAAGTAAATATTTTCAGCACTCAAGCACAGAGCCTATGAGGACTTACTCACATACTCGGTTTCACGCAGATGAATGTATCTATCCCATTTTGCAGCGTTGCTAATGCACATGCCAAAATATTAACAGGATTGGGGCCCTGCTTTGTAGAAAGAGATGCATGCTGTGCCCCGGAGTGCCACCTTACAGGAAAACACAAATCCCTGGGTTGAATGCTAGTGTATCCCATCATCTCTCCCATCTCTCTGATACTATTCCAGTTGGCTCCCTCGCACTTCCAGATAATTCACACATGTTCACTCAAACACAAACCCTACGGCACCCCTTCCCCCCACGAAAAAGTCAGCCAGCTGTTACAAAATTCAGACATTTCATTAACACAGTTTACTGGCTGATACTGCCAAGCAAAATAGAGACAATTAATAATAATCAGGACTGAAGGGCCTGAGACAGCTTATGAGTAAAGGATTGTATT
The DNA here is from genome assembly GCF_000696875.1 of Nestor notabilis. Classification (NCBI taxonomy): domain Eukaryota; kingdom Metazoa; phylum Chordata; class Aves; order Psittaciformes; family Psittacidae; genus Nestor; species Nestor notabilis. Next base: position 82,846 of record NW_009910408.1, read on the forward strand.
GGTTGTTTAAAAAGGACAAACTCACTCCTGCCTGGAGTGATAGGGAACAAAGAGCGGTGATGTATAACTGGGGAGGAAAGAGACTCTCTTCGTGGCTTTTGTAGATTACTGTGTGAATGACAGGAGCGGCAGGAGCAAATATCTCTTTTCATTTGCTCAGCCTGTTGGAGAAGAATAGCAGCGCTTGCCAATGAAGCTGCAGCTGTGCTCCAGCTCCGTTTAATCACTGTGTATGACTGAGGGTTAATTAGCTGCCATTCTTACTGCTATTTGTTGTTCCACTGAAGATTTGCATAAATGTAAGACTAGGGGGTAACTGATACTTGATTTTTCCCTTCAGAGTGGCGGGGGTGGAAAATTCACCCATCCCAACTGTTTATGTTTGTGGGAGATTCAGTGTTGCCTTTCCATTTGACCTGATCTCCTTTTGGCTGATGAATGGTGAACAATGAGTTCAAAGTTGCTTATCAAATCAAGATCCCTGTTGGGTTTCTGCCTTTACAAAGGGGTAGATTAGTTAGACGAAGGGACGACTGAGGGATTAGAAAATTACTCCCAGCTGACAGAGAGGAAAATACATATATGCATGTTTCTATATCTATATATGTACATATATATGTGATATATTTAAGTGATAGTCATCTCAGTGATATATATACGTGACACATCTATCTCTCCATGCATCCCTCCATGCATCCCTCCATCCACCCCTCCATCCATCCATCCATCCATCCATCATGTCCAATCTGGATGGCAAGGAACCAATCCTTTGTTAATGATAGAATGTCATTAAAAATTAATGGGAGAGTCAGCACAACCAGAACAAGATGTAGCATATTAGGTAATATGCTGAAAAGTAAGAACTTGTAAGTTTTCTCAAGCCTTCTGTTGGACACAGCTAACATTCAAAGTTCACTTTTTAATTAAAAAAGTATCTAACATGAAACAGGCAATTTCAAAGGAAGGCAGAAATTATTCGGCAGTTCACAGTTACCTGCCAGCAGTACCTCATGAGAGGGAAATTCACTGTATAAATTAAGAAATTGCATTCATTCCTCAAAAAATCATAGCAAAATTTTAACACGAAGCAGTAACAAAATCCCAAACTAGTTTGTAAATAAAGAGACCATTTGAAAATAAAACATCATAATTTTTTTTATTTACTATGGTCAGGACAAAGGTTAGCTTTCTGGCTGCTAACCAAAAAAAATAAAGAGAAGAATAACTTCCCATTTTTAGTATGTTAAGTCAGTATGCTTTCAGTGAGTGCATATAATATAGTATGGGTAACTCTTTTCAATGTTCCTCTTGCACACTTGGTCTGCTAAAACTGTTGTTGACAGCCTCTGTAAAATAGCCTAAGGCAAAGAAAAAGATTGAGACAGCAGAGGTAGTAGATTTCTAGATTTCAAATCGCTGCTGGAAAGTGGCTTTCAAGTTGACTGTATCACTCTAAAGAGAGATGACCACAAGTGCGCACATACTTATTGCCAGTTTCTCAATCCCAACACAGCTTTGCAGTGTCTCTAGCTCTTTACTTGGTCTCTAAGACACATGAGCAAATATTCATTTGCTTTTCTATTATCAACCCACCTGACTTCTTATAGACACCTCTGCTTATTTTGGGCCAGACACTACCAGAAATCGATCTTTCAGAGAAGTAAGTGGAGAGCACCTAATACACCTGAAATAAATGTGCCTGAAATGGTAACACAGGGCTCCTCTACTGCTCCAGCTCTTAGCTGGAAGGAACACTATGGTTTTTAATACTATATAGAGTAACAAAGCCTCATGAAAATAAAAAGTCAATTGCATTTTTGTCCACTTTCACCTTATTTTGAGCTTTGAAATGTTTCAATCTTCTGTTACAGCTTTTGATTCAGCCCCTGATTACATGAGGATCTCACATTCTGCCCTTCGCAAAGGAATTTTTAGCTCTTTGAATATGGAGAAAACTTTAAAACCAGGAAACTTAAAGGTTTAAAAACTAGACTGCAAATAAAAAGAAAAATACTGACATGAAAAACAAAAACCAAACCAGCAACAACATTCACAACATGTAAACAGACCACTTAATTTTTCTTTGATGATTCATTAATAATTTCTATATGCTACAATTTTCCAAGGCTACAGTCAGAATGATCCACTGGTAAACAGGGTAAGAGAAAGTGGAAATTACAGATCTAGTGGTCAATGGCAGAAAACAAATCTAAACGAGCTGAGGGGAGAGGTTAAGTGCTATGCTAGTTAATAAGAATGACAGCTTGCTTTGAATACTCTCACTGGCTGTCCAGGATATTGAATAAACCTCATTTAAATTAATTTTCATTATTTGTAGAGTCTGTGTTAGACATCTATCATTGTCAGTACTATTAATATTCTTTTCAGAGACCATATTATCAGCATATTTAAATGAAAGCTTTCCTTTTCAATATTTATTAACTCATTAATATTTCTTGGTACTAATATCCTGGTTGGAATGTCCAAATTAGTGACTACTACAGGGTATTTTCTACTGATTAAACTTTCTGAATTAAAAGATTTTTATTCCCAAGTACTAAAAATGCACTTGAGCTCCTGAAATTGTTCTTTCTTTCTATACTGTATCTTAATTTCAATGAATGGCATTTAAAACTTAGATTTTTGTCTTTTTTTTTTTGGTAGGTAGTAGTAAAACAGTGCACTGACCATGTCCCAGTAGCTGACTGAGTATGAACTGTGAGTGAATGTGCATGTGAACATTAATTCCTCTTACCCGGGTTGCAGTCTGTGAGGAGGGAGCAGATGGAGAGGAGGACTTTAGAAATGGTTAACGCTGGACTCCAGTTGTCTTTTAAAATGTCCAGGCAGATGACGCCTTGGCTGTTAATGTTACAGTGGTAGATTCTTGTCCGAAACGTTACCTAGAAAAGACAGGGTGTCTAAGTACAACAGTGTTCAAGACAATAATTACACAATTATTAAGAAATTATATGAAGTAACGTTCTGCTTTCCTGGCCAAAATGATAGTACTCTGCCAGTGTTAGTTAAAGACTGGGTGAGATATGGATATTCGTAAGAAAATAAAGTCTGCCTTTTCCCCCTGCGGCCAGCAGTGGAGCTGGTTTGTGCAAAGTGAAAATGGGACATGTTCCCTGAGGTCCTTCTTGACTTGCTCTCATCATAGAATCATAGAATCATAGAATGGTTTGGGTTGGAAAGGACCTTAAGATCATCTAGTTCCAACCCCCCTGCCATGAGCAGGGACACCACACACTACACTATGTCGCTCAAGGCTCTGTCCAGCCTGGCCTTGAACACCTCCAGGGTTGGAGCATTCACAACTTCCTTGGGCAACCTATTCCAGTGCCTCACCACCCTCACACTGTAAAGAACTTCAATCTCATTATTTTTGTATTCCAGGCCCTGATCCGGACAATGTTCATAACTCAGGCCCAAAGCTACTTCATGCTTTGAAGGGAGGCAGAAGAAGACAAATTCTTCCACTGTCTTCAGATGTTTGTCATTTGATCCAATAGATCAAGCTAGAAAAAAAATGTGGAGGCATCGCATCAGCGACCTCTGGAAAAAGTAAAGTGAAGTATCTTTTAGAAAGGCTGCTCAAATTAAATGCTTTTATTTCCAAATTTTAAATCACAGTTGAATCAGTAGAATTGCTCACAAACACATTTTGGTTACTTTCGTAGTTGATTTTGAGGTTTTCTGTATCCATTTTATATCATTTCATAGGTGATCCTATACGGAACAAAACAAGGAGGAGATTACTTGTTTTAGCCTAGAATGATGTGCTTCTGCTTCGAGTTGAAGATACAGGCCTTTTATTTTAAAAGAAGTTCAACTATGAAAGTCCTAGTCCTCTGAACTTTGCAGTTCAGAATGAAGACTAGGGCTACTGCATAGGAAAAGACAATATTAAAGAAAAACCTCTTAGGAGTCAACAAGGACTAATTTCTCCATCAGTTCTAATCAAATGACAATTCAGAACAGATGGTTTTAATGACATCTTCATAACATCTAAAATGAAGATGTACAATTTCAGAGGTCTAACTCATCAGCAATAACCCTGCCAGTAGAGAGGCTGATTAGGCAGAAGACAACAGTAGGCAAAGCACCCTCCTGCTTCAGAAAGCTGTGCTCTTCACTGCAGTTGTACGGTGCTAATAACTGGGAGTGCTTATACACCTACCCCTGCTCTATCAGACAGATAAATCTGTGTCTGGAGAGTAATGGAAACTGATAGGCATAATCCTGTTTTGATTTTATTGAATATCTGAAATCTCAGTGATTTCAGTGGGACTGAGATCAGGCCACTTATAAGTAAGCAGAAGAGAGGATAAAAATGAAATAAGACAACACCTGGTTTAGTTCTATTTAAAAAAAACCCACTCTCTAACACAGCGAAGAATTCTGCTTCTTTAGATTAAATCAAGCATTTTTGACAAAATAATGGAAAGAAAAGGTAGTAGATTTCTGGTATTAAACCACTATATTCAACAAGAAATACTTTTTCTTATAAGTACTTTCCCACATAAATCTGGGAAAGCACTTTTGGAGCTCACTGTCATGCACCAGTGAGTTCTGTAACAAAGACCCCAACAAAGCAAGTTAACCAGTTTTTAAATGTCTAAAGGCATTGCCAGTTAATAGGATAATTTAATACTTTACCACTCCATACCCTACGTATTTGTAGGTTCTTTCCTTTTTTCCCCCTGCATTTGTGGTTCACTAATTGTTTTCCAGCCTAAGTAAGTGCTTCACTTCCAGGACTTTTATGAGAATTTAAAATATTTCTGGCAAAATGAGCTCAATTCATCCAAACACTATAGCCAGATGATCTATTTCCCCCCTCCCCTTAGGAGTCCAAGCACATTAGGCATTTAGAGTGAAGGAAGTCTTCTGTAGGATCAAGAAAATAGTATTTAGTGATTAAATTACATGCTCATCTACAAAGGGAAGCTAGTTTGAATAAGGAGTGTTACAAATATGGAAAAGCAATAAACTCTCACATAAACTGCATGTTGAAAGTGTCCACAAAGGGAGCTGGTGTGAAGGAACATCCTGTGAATTGTAGGTCAGCGCTGATTAAGCCCCCTGATTAATTCCATGCACTGTTATACTTGAGATACAAGCAAATCAGGGAATGCCTCCTAGCAGCATATCCCATGACTTAGGCAAACACTTTAGCACCTGCTTCATTTCCAGAATCATAAGCTTACTTCACAGAACATTTTTGCAATGAAGTTTTTGCTTGATTATTTTTCCTACACAAAGGTGCTTTCCTATGCTTCCATGGTGCAAAATCTGAAGACTTACTCAGTGGTATCTGAATACACTGAGTAGTAAGATGTATGTGGTCTCACTGAATGTGGAGGAAACATACTGAATCCATTGCACAGGTTAAATTATACCCTCTAAATTATTTATAGACAGGTCAGTCTAAGCTTGTAACCTGCTTAAAAGAAGGCCATCAATTTGAGCCTCTATTTTAATGTATTTTGCTGTCAGGTAAGAAAACAGACACATTGTCACACATTCCCCTGCCTTGGCTGCTTTGGAAGCATTGAAGCAAGGACATTGGGAATTCAGCCGGATCCTGTGAGCCACTGCAATGAATGGAGGCAGTTCATGTCTTCTATAAACTGTTTAACACTCCATTGCTATATTAGGTTATCTGGTGCATAAATGCAGGTAGGGCTACTCCAGTTGTATTTGGAAAGCAAGTGTTAGCAAATACTTAGACCTGAAATGCAGCATTTTTTCACTATAAGCACATCTTAAACCCGTGATGCTGAGAAGGGCTTGCTCACGAGATGAGGCTTGCTGCTTATCACTGACAAGTATGTTACTGACTTGCCAAACATGCCAATGCCCTTTAAAATGCCTGCTTAGAGACCTTCTAATTGCAAAATATCAAAGTTTTCAGAATTCCAAAAGAAGCTGTATTAATGACAGCCTTAGTACACTGGGAACTGTGGACTGATGGTGGCAGGTAACGGTGTTCTTCTCCCAAAGCAGCACAGATTACAACTGGGAGGACATACTGCTTTCCTCATCCAGGTATTGCCTCAAATTGCAGCTAATGTGGCAAATGCTGACATGTAACTTCCTGGATGCTGTGTTTACCATACCCACATTCTGAAGTTACACAGTGTCATTCCTATGATATGTGTGGAGAGAAACCAATTGGTAATACCATTCCAGGGGAGCTACATTTTCTTTATTATGGTTATAATTTTACCTTTGATGACACTTAAATGGTTCCCATAAATGGTGCACTCTAATTCTGCTTATCCCCTAATGAAAACACCTAAACAATCACATGCAGGGACTTAAGGGACTTTGTGGGTGTATAGGAGAAGTTATCCTCAGACAACTGAATGGTAGAGGAGTAATTTATCTTCTTTTTTGAAAGATAAGTGTCCCCTATGGATTTTACTCTCTTTGATTCTGCCATTTTAAGAAGGTATCTCATTTTTGTTGAATAAAAGTGCAGGGCAGGAAAATGTGAATTACAGGAAATAGGGAGAAATAGGATTATCTTCTGAAAACTGTAAGACGACTATAAACAAGCTTTTGAAAGGTAATGACAAAGAATTTATACTCAGTAAGTTTTTTAAGTAAACAATAATAAACTCACTTGTTTACTGCTGAATGCTAAACCCTTCTGAATACTATAAACCAGAATTAAACAAATAAACCTCCCCTTTTACATACTCTTTAAGAAGAAAATGATGTTATCTGAAAAAATTATTAGAGAGAAAAGAAGTACATGTAAAACTATGGCTGGTGGTTCATTGAATAAGTTTTAGGACCAAAAACCCACTTTTTATAAAACCCAGGTAAAGTGAATGAAGATGGATTTCAGTTGAGTGAGTAGAGGCAACTGGTTGTAGGCAAGATAAATCACTCCTGGATCCCAGAGTGATTTTGAACATCAGTTTTCCAGCATGATGTAGTCCTAAAATCACTCACTTTCTTTTGCACCAAATGTTCCTTTAAGAGTTCTAAACCCAAACATTGGAGCATTGGCATTCACATGTATGACTTGCTTAACCTTCGCTGTGAGATTCAGAGACAGGCACATAAAGGTACCACAGCTCTGAAAGGGCTGGCACCACAAACACATCTCATGCAGTTTCAATACTCCACTGAATTCATCCATAATTCTCTTCACAGTTGTATAAGGAGGAAGAAATTATTCTCCAGTTTTGCATATTAGCATGCGAGGGGTTACAGTGTGCACTCAGGGACTGCTTTCTTCAGCCTGTTTGGGTTCAAACCCTCTCCTCCTGTTCCTCGTTCCTCCCACTGAAGCCTGGTGTCCATGCAGGGATAGATGAAAGATTCCCAGAGTCAATAGAAGAACAAACAAAACCAACCCCCTTTTGCTTGGCTAACACTGGAAGCAGAGCTGAAATCCCAGGGCTCTCATTCCTGCAGTTTTGGAAAGTCCCTTTCAAACTCTTTCAATTTCTTACAAGGCTGCAATCCTGCATGCTGGCTGAGATGAAACTTCTGTCCTCCTCAAATATTCCCCAGGAGTTTTGTTTTAATAAAACTCTAGTGACACTACTTGAAGTGGAAGAAGTTGTACTGCATACAGAAAAGGTTATATACATATTAAAAAATACAATGTCATTTATGATGATGTTCATGGAGCTCAGAATGGGGTAAGGAGTTCCCATCTTAGTTTGTCAGACTTTGTGAGCAATGGATTTGTCTGGTCCAATAGAGAGAATAATAAAAACAAGAGCAGGTCTTTAGTCATGTTAGAAAAATACTCTAAATCAACGTAAATGAAATGTATCTATAGCTCTGAGTGACACAATGTTCATGCAATAACCAAACAGCACATTAATTAGCATCCTCAAATTTCTTGCAGAGTGCACTTCATTTTATCTATACACAGCACTGAGGCTGCCTTTCTCAGACAAGGTGGTCCATCTCTGTTTTTTAACTACAGATTTGTAGTATGCACATGAACAATTGTTGAGATACTTAACAGATTGTCACAGAAAGTTCATAACAAATGACTGACTACATGATGCTTACTATTAAAGAGCATGACTTAAATACAGGCAAAGAAATGAACTTCAGCCAGTGCTTAAAAAAACTTGTTTACACCTAATTTTAATTGGCAAGGAATAGCTATAGTTTATTGAGGAAAATGACATCTGCATTAGCAGGAAATAAGAAATAGTAATTAATTTTGCTTGACCTACAGAAAAGTCTGATATGCAAACTACTTTAGGTTTCTGTGCCAATACGCACCATGGGAGAGAGAGGTAGCCAGAAGTGACAACAATTTACATGAGATATAATAGCATCCACATGAGTCAGCCTTTAGTATTACCGAAACTGAAACAGTATGCAATGTGAGTAATTATGCATTATACTTATGGTAATTACAAAGCTAAATAGCTACTCACACTCTCATATTGAACAAATTGTTGCAGGTAAAAAAAAACTCGAATAAGCACAGCAATATTAAAAGGGACCTTGATATCTTTGATGTACCTGATGGGGCAAATAAAAAATTATCCTGAATCGCACAATTTTTCCTGAAAATAAAGGAAAATAAATAAAGAAATGGATTACTGTTCGGGTTAGGGATGTTCAGAATAGAAACAACGTTGTAAGATGCAAAGCATCAAAAGCTTTCTCCGACAGTCCATATCAGTTTTTATAAAATGATTTTGATTTAATCAGCACAAGTAGTAATTCCATACGGAAAGTTAGCAACAAAGTCCTTTTATAGATATTAAATTTATTCATTTAAGATTTACAGGCCATTTAATAAAGTTAAAGTCTTTTTTTTCATAATTTAAGGCACACAGGCTGTATTGTCCTACATGCATGTCTCTCTGAGTTCGCCAGAGCGCTCCTTCCATGTTTGCTTTAACACAATCCAACTCTTCTCACCTAAATGTGAGGAAGCCTAGCAAATAGCAAAACTTTTATTCTGCATGAAAAAGATCTCACATCACCAGATGACAGGCAATACCTGGTGTTTTACTGTTCCTCTGAATTTTGCTATGCTTCTGTAAGAAGGAGTGTCCTCAAGCAATGGAGGCAGAAGCAGATGTGGCAGGCACTGGGCTCTGGGCACAGGGCTGCTGGTCAGTGGGCCATGCAGGCAGGCTGTGGCAGGCACTTCAAGACCTAAACTTTATTGTAAGTAACCTGGGTCTTTTTTTTTCTCACCTAATTTTAATACTCTTTGAGTATTTAGGTGTTCCCTATGTGAGAAGTTCTAGGCAGACTGACCTCAAACCTGTAGTTTTCTGTCCTAATCAGTTCATCGGCTCTTATTCTATAGTAATAATGTACATAAAATTCTTTCTCTCACATCTGTATATGTATCTGTGTGTAAAAGAGGACAAGAAAGAACGTTGACCTATGATGTAATTTTAGATCATGTGGATTTTATGCAGTAGTAAAACATGTGTGATATGGCAGAATTACGTAATTTCTGAAACTTCCAATAGACATCACAAGTCCTCTTTTGAAAACATATTTGACAAGCAGTATGCAAACCATTGCTGTGAGGCAGAAGATACTCCCTGTAAGATGCCTCTGCAGTCCCTTTTGAGGAGCTTTGTGGACTGGGTATTCACAGGAAATAGGAAGAAATTATGAACCAACTAAGTTTTGGAGAGAGAAACCAGGAAGAGTTTAGTTGGATAGAGCCAATTGCATAAAGACTAAATAAATCAATATAAATGACTGCTATAAATTAGTATATTAAAAACAGAAAAAGAAGGCTATTCATTAGAAGAAATGGCAATTCAATTTGGCAATTACTAGAAGAATTATCAGATAGCTGAATTCGAAGGAAATCACAGAGATTTACACAGTTTGCCCTATCAAATGTGACTTTTCAATTTATTCACAATAAAATGTAGTTATTGATCCTTTCTTCAGCCTAACATATTTCTACTGGCATCTCTGTCAACCACTTTACATCTCTGTGATTCTCTCATTTTGAGATACATTAAAGTTTCTTAAGGAGCCACCCGGTTTGACCTGTCCTGAGCCCTGTACCTCTGCATGCTTCCCTATAGGTTCAGTGTTACCTGAAAATATGGGATCTATGGAATGCACCAAGTTTCACTGCAGGTCCTGCAAGTGTAGGAGCTGCATGCTAAAGTTCTCATGCCTAGGAAATGCTGCTCTAAGAAGAGCAGGACTGGGGCTGTTACTGCTAGCTCTGACAACAGTGTGCTGGTGGTAGGTTGTCCATTTCTCCCTCTCAAATACTCCTGTTCCTCTGATTTCTGCCCATAGCCACCCAAAGGCTCTGCTTGCTGGGAGAGCCTGCCAATTCCATTCATTGTCATGGATGAAGGATCCACACAGGCTGCTCTCTAGCAAGGCTGGCTGAAGGACAAGGGAGTGAGGAGGCACAGCAAGGGGGCCGGGGGAGGCAGCGGCGTGGGAATGTGCCAGGCGAGGGACCAACAGATGATCAGGAGGAGGAGGATGGGGAGGGCAGGAGGCAGCTGAGAAAAGCTGAGAGCAGCACAGCACAGCACTGAGAGCTAACACGACGTAACAGGGGCTATGAGAGAAGTATGATGAGGCAAGTCCACATAACGGATAACAGCGACAGAAGACCACTGAATTTGAAGCCTGGTCATACGATAGCTGCATCGGGAAGTGAAGAAGAGAAGACAGATTGAAGCCCTGCCTGCACTAGGGTTTCAAAGATGGTAAATATGTTGAAATAGGCTGTACTTAAGGTTATTTTGAGAGCTTCAAATGTAAATTGTATTAATAGTGATATGTGCAAGTTAAACTGTGGGTCTGCCTTGTAAGGTTCATTTTAACAGTTTAGGTTAGAAATAACAAGGAATACTTATTTTTCCTCATCTATTCTTGTAAGCAGTGTTTTTCTATTACACTGCAAATAAAAGTGTCCTTAACAGCTAATCACATATAAAAGATTTATGGAAAAGTAGAGTAGAAGCCAGGAACAAAAAGAACTGCCTCTTGTAAGTGAGGCTGAACTGACAGGTAGAAAGTTTCTGCCACAGGAGAAGGATTCCACATAATGATATTTAGTACCTAGAGATCAGTGCATGACACCTACATGTAAAAAAATGAAGACATGTTTAATATTCTATAGACCCTGCATTATATTTGCAAAGGAAAAAGACCTCCTTGCAGTCCAACCATTGATTTAAAACAGCTAAGCTTTCAAATGCTGAGAACAATTTTTCAGTCAGTTGATAGATCTAGGAGATTTATAAGGAGGAAATGGAGTTTTCTGTTATTTTAATTTTGATTTAAAGGTGATATAGCATATTGCAGCTTTCAAGTCTTTCAAACCATTTTTCAGTCTTCTGAGATTAAAGTCCCTAGCAAGATTAATTGCAGAGTTGGGATTAAGAGATTTTATAAATCACTCAAATTCAAAAATAAAGCTAGCAGAGTACTAGGATAATGATAGATACATCCATATTGTATCAGCTACAGCTAAATTGAATTGACACTGTAATAGACTGAATGCAGTCAAATATGAGAAAAGAAGTTATTAATAAAGATTATTCTTAACGAAAATGCAGACACCACTGCAGTGACAATTCCTGAGGGAAAGTTCTCTTGAAGAGCATTCATTTTTCTACAAACACCTGTATGAAAGACCATGGTACGGCTTCCTGATTTGCCAAGGCTTCCTGCTCTGGAGGGACAGTATGCAGGACAATGAAATTATCGCTCGTCCTTCAATAACTATAGTGTAGTTATACTACACTATAACACTGAAGATACAGTGTTCATTTGTTGTGATGGCAAAACTTTAAAGGATCTCAGATCAAATACCTGGGGAATTCACCAATTTCTCATGCAGACTGAGGACAGGAATTGAGCTGAAATTCTTTCTGTCAGATCAGGCTGACTAAAAGATGTGATACCCCCTATTCATACACATGTCTGTATATATATATATACACACACAGCTACACCCAAAGATATACACACCCACACACCACAAGAGACATCTATCTATGCGTAGCTATATATCCCATTCAATATCCCAAAGAAAGAGACAATGCAGGAGAGAGAACTTTCCTTTGTTAAAGCCAAGAGGTGAACCATCTGAATCCATTAAGGATGAAAGGAAGACAGCTAGCAGGAAAAAAAAGATCTCGAAGGGATTTCTGAAAAAGGTTGAGGGGTCATTAAGGCACTGGAGAAATGTAAGGTTATTTCCTTGGCAGCCCATCTAGGTATTTTTATTCATTTAAGTGGCTGCTCTGAACAGGGCACAGCCTTCTCCATTCTTCAGCCCGCTTCACTATAAGGGAGATGCGGTATTTTTGGGCTGAAGTGAAACCTCAACTTGTGACCAAGACTGAAGCTTCAGCAGCAACTGGCCTTTAGCAGAAGGTGAGATCATGCCCACATCTACGGCTCACTTTGTTCCATACCTTCCTCCCGTCTGGCATCTCATAAAGCCAGCACGATACTTTGGATGCAGCTGAAAAGAGACCAGTGATTCTGCAGGCTGCCCGCTTTCTTGCTGACTCAGCCAACTGGGTGCTCAGCTAATTTCTGCAGTGCCATAGAAGCTTCCTTGCAATGGAGCTGAGGAAATACTTTTAATTGATTAGAGCCTCCCAGAAAGCCAAAGCTAATTTGTCAGTTCTCAGATGAGCTTTTCTACAGATTGTGTTTTCTGGTGGTAGAAATAAATCTGCGTTAGGCTGGGATGGGCCTTCCATCACTCCTGCTGCATCAGTCACACACAGATATACTGGTTTTGGGGAAGAACAACTCCCTCCTCTGCATGAGTGTGCAGCAGTTGCAAGTGAAGCTAAACGCCATTGATTTAAAAGGAAAGCAGAGCTGAAAGGGTCAGTGACCTCAGGCTTGGAAAAACTGGAGTCCAGTTTCAAGACATGAAACTAAGTTGAAAGACTGAAATAGACTGACTTCAAAGGGGAAAACAGCGAATATCATGAGAGGAAATTATACTCTTTACCACATGGTATAATATCTTTTGGTGAAGAATAGCTTAATTTGATATTATGCTTAACTTCAGAGATACACTGACAGGTAAGAATAGACAAAAAGAAAACAATGGACCTATAGGGGAAAGACTAGTTGATGCAACCTGATGGCAGTGATGCTTGGATATACAGAACTAGGAACATGAACTGGACCACACAGTATAATTAGAGGATGTAAAGAATAGAAATAAAACTTGAAAATCTTAAGAGGATGTGATGTTGAAGGCTACAAAGGTGTAAAAACCGAATACATAAAAAAGAAAGTTTTGGATACTTTTTCTCTGTTTAAACAAAACCTGAACAATTGTGTTTCTTCTACATCATAAAGACAAGGTGGGAAGCAGGCTAAGTATCTAGAAGAACAAATTAAAATTACTTTATACATTCGTTAAACCCCCCCGAAAATATGTCAAACATCTTTTCTGCATGTGGAAATGTGCTCTTAGATGTTTAATTTTATCTTAATTAATGTTTTCCAATATGCAACAGGTGCCCAATGATCAGAATAGGCATCAACAGTGTTTGTAGAAGGAACCTGGACTGTTTAGAAAATACTGAGAACTTTGTATAATACAAACCAAACAATGGTTACACCACAAATACATTTAAATTATAATAACAAAAATAAAAGACACTTATCCAGAACTCACTTTCAATATATTTTTCTTATTTTAAAAATTATTTTACCTTTCCTAACATCCATGTGCAACATACACATGCACGATAACATTGTGCACATCAGCTGACACCAGATAAGGAAGAGGGATTGTGGAAATCTTTCTGCAAATTTTAATATACTTTGGATTAGGCCCTTTAACAGTAACTGTGTTATGTGACAGGGGCATCTGCCTTGGGAACCTCAGGCTGGGGCAAGTAATTCCATCTGGGAAATACAGTTTCTGTTTCTTCCCAGGTTTTTTGTGGCCGCAGTTTTTGAAGATCAATTTTGACAGTACTCATTTAAATGTTTCCCTACTTCATAGTAAAAGTGGGCTGCAAATGGCCCACAGAAGTCTCAGGAGTAATGTATGAATTCAATCAGAGAGAGAAATCTGAATTGGACCCTTTCTACTATGTATTTACAGGGAGGTAATCTTGCCAGCACTCAGGAATACATTTTATGTCTTTCTCAGTACATTCCACAGTCTTGTACTTTATCTCTAGATTTATTAAGATGATAGAGCCTTAAGGAGTGGGGCTATTCTTAGAAAAAAATCCAAGATGATCTATTCCCATAACCCTAGGACTCATGAACATATTTTGAGAACAGCACTGAATATCACAAATTTTGTGGAGATGTCAGTATCCAGTGACACAGATAGCACTGTACACTGAGGCCATATATTACATTCCACATACTACCTCTGTTTTGCTAGAAATAAGCATGTGGAGAACATATTGAACCACTATATCTCAACAATAGTGACTGGCAGTGGTTACCTTACGACAAACACTCATCTTTCTATGCTGCTTTATTCAGTGGATTTCCCAAACTATTTCACCTATGAATCAGTATCATAGGGCCTGGAAAATAGGTGTAATGAAAAAGCAACAGTTTGAGAGATCCTACAGCAGGACTGAAAATAGGGGTCATTTACAGCAGTGGCTGAAGTGAATAGAATAAGAATCGATGTGTACAAAATATGCTAGCAGCATAGTCTGTTATATCTGACATTAGTCCCCTGTGCTCATGTACTCATTACTTTCTTACAGATAACAATTTCCCTCATCATAAATACTGGTCTTTTAGTAATACAATATGCCATCATCAACTGTCTCATTCTTTATCAAGCAGAACATTTTCATATGATTTATATGCACACATTTCTTACAATGACAATTGGCATCAAGATAAAGGCAGACAAACAAAATCTATTATAAAGCAGAAGAACCACCTCTTTGCTTGATATTTCATTAATAAGTAATGCACAGCTGCATTACTCATGTCTCAGAATAACACAGTCGCCAAACACTGTGTTTGAGTGTGGATTGAAAAACTCTTCACCTCACAGTGAAACAGCAAACTGGACTTTCACCTTCTATTTTCAAAGGATGCCTATTGTGTGTATTGCCTCAACACTCAACAGATTCAACAAAGAGAATGACAAAATGCATCCCTCCAACTTGTCTTTCAGATCTAGTTCTTTACATACTAGGTTTGGATCTCCAAGAGAACTTCAAGCTCTATTTTGTACTCAATAATCAGTTTAGTGGATATACCAATATCCTCTAAATAATATAATTTTAATTTGCAACCCTTGCATTACAGCTACTAGAAAAAAACTTAGCCCAGCAAAGAAGCAAACAAAAGGGGCTTGTTAAGGTGTTCGTTGTATAGTATGAAGCCTGGACTGGCTTAGGCTGGGAGGGAGGAAGGGAGGAAGGAAGAATAGCACATTGCCCCAGCTCAGTGTGCCCAAAGCTTTAACTAACTGAAGGAAAAGCTAAAAAGTTTCAATGTCTTTCTTAACTGTGCAATCACAGTTATCTAAATCAGAAAATGTGCAGTCAGCATGGTGTACAACCCCTGTAAGACTAAAAGCTTCCCTAAACTTGAACACTAAAAGTAAACGAAGTTAGACCATCTCTAATACTGCTATACTGACCCACCTTTAGGTCACTGGCTGGGAAAGTCCAATTAACAGAACAACAGCTACTTACTTTGAATTCACATGTCTCTTTTTTAAAACTTTTCCTGATAATATCAATGTTAACTACTACAAATATTACTACTGTGGCATTACAGTTCTGTTTATAAACACTTCTCTTTCAACAGTGTACTCTTGGTAATCAAGTAAGAATCAGCTATTCTCTCTTTTGATCCAAAACCTTTCTATTACAGACCAGTGTGGCATACCAACTGTTTCAAAAATGTGTCAAAAGAAGGTAAATATTTTTGCTTCCATAGCTCCTCTCGGGGAGCTGTTCCAGGCCCTCACTCTCCAAGCTGGCAACATTAACAATTCACTGCTTTTCACTTTGCTTCATAAAAGATAGGCCCATCAATTTATTTGATTCTATTAAGAGCCCTGCAGGTTAAATTTTCCCAGTTTCCGTTCCTGTTAGTGAGTATGTGTGTTAAGAATTGCACTCAGTCTTCCAGATAAGGTCTTACAAGTGTCACATATAAGACATCGGTAATTCCTTATCATTATGGGCAATGTCAGAGGATGCATTTTAGGAATATGTCTTCTTTTTAGATGCATTAGATGGTTGGTTTGAAATAATCCTGTGACCATCCAATAAAGCCCGATTTTGACACCCTCCCTCAGCAATTATTACTACTGGTTGTCAGTGACACTCTGCACTACCACATGTAATCCCATTTCTGGTTATCCAGTCTTCATAATCACTAGATTTTTCCTGTTTGATATTCCAAGCCTACTCAGTCGTGGCTATGCCACCTTCATGTTATTGATACAGTTCTATGTTTCTGATTAGTGTCATTATTGACAGCTTTGGAAACCAATCTGTAAGGAATTCTGCAAATCTCATGTCTTTCACTCTGGTTTCTTGCCTATGCTGCCGTATTTCCACATTCTTCCAGTAAAGTGATGTAAGGCAATATTCATGAACAATAAATAGTGTATCTTGCATCTGCAGAAGTAATTTATATGGGGTAGTGCAAAAGATGCATATTCTTTCAGACTGCCACAGACCCCTGGTGAATGATATGGGTCAACAGGAAAGATTAAGTGCTTACAAAGGTTGCAACTCAAATATAAACACTTTCTCATTAGAAACGAATCCAGATCAAATAACTAACTGCTGGAAATTATACAACCATTTGCTAAATAAATCCATACCCCTCCAGCTAAACTGGCAACATGCAGGCAAATTTTAGGCAGTTATTTAAATTCTTTCCACCAAAATGCTCAGTTTAAATATTCATTATTGCCTTAAAAGTTTTATGTTTCATCCTACAACGATACACCAACATACACACACACACAAATATCACAAGGAGAGCACTCCTATCAGACTTCTAGTATCTTCCTACTAACCTTCGGTGGTTTAAAAGGATAGTCCGGTGAAAAGGTAATGTCAAGGAAGAAAACTCCACCTTCATATACAGACCCTGGAGGCCCCAGTATAGTTGACCTCCATTCATAAATGTTGTCTCCTTTGGGTCCAGCACTAAAATAGAAAACAAAAATATAACATAATAACTACATACAGTCAAGAATATACTGCATCAATTATACTCTATTGGTAGTACCGCTGGTTTTGCAAGTTAAAAGTATGTATCTTTCATCACTACAAGTTAAAATTGTGTATCACATTTATTAAGTTAGTCCTGGATAAAACATGTAACTGATGTCCTAAACTCTGTCAGTGAAGTGATATATTCAGCCAGGAAGAAGTATTAAAATCACATTATAAATTATTCAAATAAGCACAGAAAAATTCCCAACTGTCTCATCTCAAATATTTTAGTGGGCAGATGTGAAGTATTTACAGTGCAAGGATAACAGAGACTTTGCTGAGATGTCTTGTGACTGTCTTGCCTCAGAAGCCATCCTATTTTCACCTACCTCTTCATCCACCTACTTCATCATTCAGTAGCAGTTTAATTACACACATTATTATACAGCACAGACTGTACTAAAGACTGAGCAGGGTACAAACAACCTTGCAGATGTACTTTCTAAGTTACTAATCCAGTCTCTACTACAGAAGGCTGCTCTTCTCTGCAATTGTTACCCTATCTTAAAAATATAAACAGAAAGCAGGTTAAACTGTTGGATTGTGTTACAGATTCACAGAATTGTTAGGGTTGGAAGGGACCTCTGGAGATCACCTAATAGTCCAACCCTCAAATTCGAAGTCCTTGTTTAAAAACACAGTACTGAAACAATATTACAAGATATTACAAGATAATCCTGTATGGGAAACAAGAAAAATCTCTCACCCACACGGTCAATTCCTGAGAAAAACAAAATTAAAACCTAATAAAAGTTCTTGGGCATGACCCGTCCAAAGGCCAACACAGCCTCCTTTCATTCAACATAATGTTACTCAGGGTGGCCTCTTAAGGAGTATGAAGGCTTTTTTTCAGTACACAGTCTGCTGATATCAGTCACTGGTAGAGGACCCGAATCTTAATTAGGATCAATCGGGATGGTAACTTCTAGATACCTGATTAATATTTTTGAGAGGAAGTTGGGGCTGGTATATATTTCAAATAAGCAATGTGGTATTGTCTTAAGGCATTTCTTGTGAAACAATTCTTACTATGTTTGCAATAAAGATTTCCACAGCAGGCAGGGGTTTGTGAAATAACCCTATGCGTAGAACAGATGAAAGCTCTTGGCTATGCTCCATGCCTCACAATGTACCCAAGGCATACAATTATTATACGACATCATGTCATGTTCACTGCTTAACTATTCATTTTGTTCACTGAAAGTTAATAAAACCCTCTTTCACCTGAAATTCCTTGGGCTCCCTTCATTAAAACTTCTGACTGCATGATTCCCTGCATACAACTGCATGACTTAGTGCTGCTCGGTGTACTTCATTAGTCATGGTACCTACATCAATTTTCTATAATAGCTGTTAATACTTCTTGGCTTTCTAAACTACGTGATTTCTTAACAAAAATGGGTTACAGACTATAACATTATGGAACTTTCATTTTCTATCAGCCATAATAACAAAACTAGCAATTGTTTTAAAGATAAAATCTGGCTTTTTAAGTGTCATAATAGCAGAAGTGTTGCCATCCATATTTCACAGTGTCTATAATACATCAGGTTGCTAGCTGCCAAACAAATTTAATTTACCCAGTTCTCAGTTTGCATTAACCTTTGAATAATAAAGCACAGCTGAGACTGCTGTAAGAAACAAACCAGAGAATGAATAATTAAAACCACCTCCACTGCCTTTAGAAAGACCAATCCTGAGTCAACAGGGAAGGTTTAATTGTGACTGAACTAGGTATTAAGGGTCTAATTGAACTCTTTATAAGCCCAAACAAATGTGGTCCTGCATCAGTGCTATGGTATACAAGGTTCACAGAAAATAAAACCCTTACGAAAAAATCAGGCAATTAGTTCAAATAGAAAAGACAAGAAGCAGCAGCAGTCTAAAGCTTGCATAAAAAAGCACCCGTAATACATGAAGGAAATCCTTTCCCATTTTCTGCAGAAAAACGTTCTAATACTTGGAGAAGCAATGACACAGCTGATGCCAGCAGGTTAGAATGGAAGTGATATAAATGTTGATCCCAGAGAAACAGTTGGAAACAGCAAGTAATGAAAGCAAGCCCTGGCTTTTTAAACCTTATTTAGCCAGAAGGCGATGGTTGGCCCTTTTTGGGTTTGAGGGAGGCTCACTTTTTTGATTGGAACATTCTCTTACAGTGTCATTTTCATAACATATATTATTTTCATTTGTTTTGTCTATTTATTTAATTGCATTAACATTTGAAATGAGCAGTCATTAATTAGAATAGTTGGAAAATGCTCCATCTGCCAGTTGAACTGTTTCGGCACGTCCAGCTACAAGCCCAGCCTGATCACATTCTGAGGATGCTGATTAACATTAATTGAAGGTTTTCTTTGCAAATGAGAGATGAAGCTTTATTAAGTATTATTATTAATTTGAAGAATAGCTCAAATTGTATGGAGTGGGGGAAGACTGCTGTTATCAACGTTGCCAGTTAGTGTGCTTGCTGGCAGCAAGGCTGTTCAGCCGATATAAAATGCTGATCCACGTGCACAGGCAACAGCTGGTGTTAAGGGCAACAGCGTACAAAAGCGAAACGTTTATTCACTTGTACATTAAAAATATAAACGGTTTGACAGGTGTATATCTTTGTTTTCCTTCTTTCCTAATTGTTAAGCCTTTTAGTTATCCATATTATTGGCAACCAGAACGACGACTCATAAGGCTTCACCAGAGAAAGTTCCCATATGTGCAAGACCTCAGCCAGAGCCTTATTCTATAAGGTTTGTAATGCAAGAGAATTTAATTGCCCTTCTCCTACATGGATATCTGCCCGGCACACTGAAGCCCAAATGTTTTACGTTCAGTATGGTTTATATTCCAGCTCTATTAATGTTACTGGCAACCAAATGACAGATCTCAAAGAAAGCAAACCAATCATCTCAGTGCCTGAAGTTCTATTATCTCTGGAAGGACAGATAGATGTGCACCCACTCGGCAAAGGGCAGACTAAATCTGTCTTGAACTCAACTGACCCAGAGCCAGAGCATACTCATGCTGCCTGCTACCAACCTACTGCTAAATCCATCAGCGTCAGGGGGGAAATGGTGGTGGCTGTAGCAGCTCTAGGCAGAAGTGGCTGAACTGAAAGTATAAAGTGGTCAGGAGAAGGAGAGGTCTGCTGTCAGACCCACAGCACAGTCTCCCAGTTTGAGCCCTGATGAGCCTTGGCGACTGCAGGATGAAGCAATCAAGGAGCCCAACGAGAAGCACACAGTACTCCCCATGTTTCCAGTGTTATCTCCCAGGCAGAATTTGTAACATAGGACCAAGGAGGTGCAGCTGAGCATAAAGGCCCTGCAGACTTGAAGTTACCAATGGCTTGTCAAGAGCTAGCTTTCTGCTGTCATTGTTACCCCATAGCTCTCAAGACACTCCACAGCAAACTCCATTCTACCCACTGGGGAGGCCTTGCTTGCTGGAAAAGCTGGGTGGATACAGAGCCAGCCTTCTTCCTCTTCCAGAATGACATCAGTATGGGCGTATGAAATTCAGGACAAAGGACTCACAACATGTAAAGTGGTGTCCTTTTTATTTCACTCTCCTTTGCCTCTTCTGATATACTTTACTTCTGCCACTGCTTCCCACATGCCTACTTGCAGGTGAAATGTTTGCACATCAGTTAGTACCAAAATACTCTAAATGCTGCTATAACTGAATTAAATTTGTTTTAAATACGCTTAATGCACTGAGTATTTTCTATTCCCTCAACAAGTTTTAGGCAGGCAGACTTGCTGCCAAAAAGTGCTTGTCCAGTACAACGCATTACAAACACCATGCTTTCCCTGCAGTTAGAATATCTTAAAACATCCTATTTAAAGTAATGTATTAGGAGAGTTGTATAAAACAACAGCATCTATGAGACATACCACATGAAAACTTATCCAGAGAAGTTATGAAAGTACAGCCCATCTTTAGTTTTGTCAGAGCTGTGATTTGTACACAAATTTACTTGATTTCTAGAGAATAACTCAGAAAAGGGTAAATACAGAAGGTAAAAAAAAAAAAAAATCACCCTTGTCTATCAAGTAAACATATGGAATAAATTAGTCAAAATAATGTTATTATTTTCTAATCTAACTTACACATCTTGATGAAAGGTCACATGCTTCCCCAGTGTCTATAACTAGAGGTAGCTTAACCTCATAGTGTGCTTCTGGTGATGTAGAAAATGAAAACTAGTTCTATGCCTCCCTTTCCATTCTTGGTCTCAGCCTTGCTGGTATCCACCTTTAAAAGTGTAACTGTACTCTCTAACACAAGGGAAAGGCAATCCTGTCGCACAAACCAAAGAAGTAAGAAAAGGAATTGTTACTTAAATTTCCTTCTTGATCCAACACATGAACTATGTGTTGGGGGAAGTGATCAGGCCAAATAAAAAAGGAAAGCAAGATGGTCAGGAGGCCTTCGCATTCCTCAGGACTCAGAAAGAAATAGAAAGATTCTTCTGTGCTGGGTGAGTTTAAGTTAATTTTTATCCTCATCCTTTATAACATGGTAGAATAAAGCAGGATCAGGATATTATACTAATACACTACACTTTCCATGGTATTGTCTATGGCAATTCATTCTTAAAACTTCATTGTCTAATCTGAATTGCCTCAGCAGACAGAACTGGGATTCCCCTGGCCTACATACAGTCATGGAGGAGGCACTCCCATCGGTAACATATGACAGCAAAAGAAGAGGGATACACTCAAGTTGCTTCTTCTTCCTTTTATTACATGGAGCCTTTACCATTTAAGAGATTTCTCTGAGGAGAGCAGCTCACCACAGAATTATCTCTGTTTGTAAGTATTACAAGACAGTTTCTTGCAATCCCACTTCTCACACATCTAACAGTTATGCTGGAGCAGATCCTGCCTCTCAGCTGTCCTCTGTGAATGCCTCTGGGAAGCCACTTGCCAAGAGGGTACAGTGGATACAAAAGTGTTGGAATATTGGTAAAATAATTTAAGATCACAGCTGGTGAGGGTAGAGGATGGATGTGACAACCAAAAGATTGCAGATTCAGCTTTCAGTCAGATACATCTCTTGAGAAGCTCATATGAAGCCTCATTAAAATAAACCCAGTATATACCTCTGCTCTCTGTTTAGAGCTTTGTGCCAATACTGAAACTGGTCCTAAGCAAAAGCGTTGCTTTGGAATGTACCACATCTTGTGGCTGTCCCCATGCTTGGGAGCAGCACGAGACCAGCAGTGGGGCTATGCTGGCAAAATGGATGGATAACCTCAATTTGAGAAGAAGTCACCAGGTGCTGTGAGGATGCTAACATCACCAGGTGACTCAGACCCACTCATCCCAGCCCCATTCAACAAAATGCATTGGGAAGCATTGGCACTGCAGCCCTGTGAGCTACTGCTGTGTGTCTTTGGAATGGATACACGGTGCCAGAAGCACTGGTTATCTCTTGAACTTCTTCTGCTCTTCTCCCACTTCTTTCTCCTCTCCATTCTGGAAGCACACCTGATCCACCACCTCATATGCCTTCACCCTTTCTCTCCCTTTTTACTGACAATTCTTCTTCACGGAACCTGTATTTTCTATTTTCTGCTTAAAGGTGATTTCTCTCCCACCCCTTCTCTGTATGGTGATAATTCATTGCTCCTTCATCATGGTGGAGCTGTCCTCCCTTCAGGTACATGCAGATCCTCCTCCCCCTAACATGCCCTTTCTTTTTCTCTCATCAACAGCCACCAACACATCCTCCTATTTTTCATCTTTCTCCAGAAAGGAGGGGGTGGAAAATAGTGCAGGGGAATTTTATTACAGTACAGCAGCTACTCATTTTGTTTCTTTCCTATCCTGTTGCCCTTCTTCTGGGATGTAGAAAATGAAGAGCAGGCAGAGGGGGTGCTGCAGCAACAGTGGCACAGGAAAGGGAAGGGAGTCACAGCTGCCTGCCCAGATGCTACAGTGATATCAGTAGCTACTTTTATAAATGTATGTAATAAACAGTTGCCACAGCAGCCAAAGGAATACATTTCTACAAAACAAAAACAAAGAGAGCAGTGAGCACTGAGACTGCCCATGGCAATGGGCACAGTTGTATAGTTAATAACACCTCTGCTATGCATAAAATTAGCAGGCTAGTCTCCAAGCAGTAAAATCAAAGTACAATTAAAGAAATAAACCTCTTCAGAATTAGAGATAAGTGCTTACTTCAGGTATAATATTGATGACTTAAACTCTCATCAAAGAATAAACCCTCCCCAAATTTGTACCTTTGGAATGCATAACCTTTTCTTAATTTCTGTTTTTCCCCAAAATCTGCTGAACACTCCTAAAATCTTCCTTTTTATATATATATATATGTATGTATATATATAAGTTATCCTCATCTCAATTCCTTCTTCTTGATGGTGCAAAAAGTGCCTTTATTAAAGTCCTGGAACATGCTCATACTTCTTACTAGTTATAACCTAGACCAAAGCTAGAAACCGTTCAGCATTAAATTCGAGGCCCAAGAGATCTGAATTACTCTAAGAAAATTAACAATATGTATACATTTTTAAAGAGATGTTCATTTTACTCTTAATAGATCCTATATGTAGTGAAAAAGCTTGGCTTTCTATGCTTTAACAATCTAACACTCAAATTTGGGTCTACGCTAGATCCAGTATATTTGGTCAACCTGCAATATTACTGGAAATTTATGTCTTAAGTGTGTTGGAATATCAATATAATTAGATGATGTAAGAAAGGTTTCTGAGTAGGTGTCTTTCGTTAGGCTTAATTCTTCATAATGGAAACTAAGGGTGAAGTGACTGGATCACTTGTCACTCAGAAAGGCTCTGGCAAAAAGACGAACTTCAGACAAATCCCATACACCCCTTAGTTTCCATTACAGAGAGAGAATCCAGCTGATAAATTTGGATCAGACTTTCTTCCAGTTCTTCCAGTTTTCTGATTGAGACCATCTTTTCATAAGAAACTTAAAAAAAAAAAAAAAAGAGTACTTTTAGGCAAGCAGTAAGAGGAGGAGGATATTAAGACATTTTCGAACTCATGCTACAATTCCTTCAAAGTTGGTACATCCTGCTTTTATCGAGTGCTTTTTATTGAAGCCAGTTACCATTTTCATCTCACTATGGAACCAATATGTCTGTGGTAAACATGATTGGAAGAATATTTAGGAAAACTGATCCCAATGAGCTGTCAAAGGAGCAGTAATGTACTACAGGATAACACTAGATACTGCTTTTTATGCTTATTGAGAGCACTTGAATTCAGTATGGTATGGCACTTTTTTACTGTCAGTCTTCTCTAGTTTTAGCAAGGTGTCACAGAGGTCCATTTATCACTCAAAGCAATATGCAGTTTAACTTCGGGGCTTCCTGCCACTTCATTTCTTGCAACAAACCTGCAGCACACCAGGCCAGCGTGCCAGAAGTCCATATGAGGAATATCCTTTTTTTCTTCTGATTGACTTTCTCTGCCTTCCTGTCACTGGAGCCATTAAAAATCATTGGCTGAAGCTGCTGAAGCTTTGTTGTGTTAAAACTGAGTAAGTTTTAGCCACAGTAAAAATAACAAATAGATTAAGATCAAAGCGAATATCACTTAGTTGATTTTATTATTCACTTCTAAACAATACCACTAAAAAGTATTAAAAGCATCCTAGCACTTTAGCAGACTGGTATTATTCAAAGAGTACTTTGATGCTGTTATTCTTTAAGGTCCTGTCTTCAGAGTGTTTCTGAGCTAGAAGCCACCATGGAGAGAACTGCTTCTTAATGCACAAAATAGTTATTTATATTATAGTATCTACAGCAATTTATTCATTGCAAACACCATTACACAGTGTATGATCACAGCATGCTGAGTATTCACAATGAGATTTTAAAAATGGCAATTTTGTTAACTATTCTCCACTTTGTTCAGCTGAACAAAATTACATAAAACCCTCCACAAGAAGACCCTCTTTTTTAGTGCCGAAAACAATCATTTGCCTCCTATTACACATTTATAGGCTTGATTCCCTTTTGACACATCTTTTGTTTCTTTTTCTTTTAAAGTAATACCACTAACTTTAGTTCCAGCTCTTTTATACCACCAGAAATGGACTGTGTAGTTTAAATAAGATAAAATATTTATCAGCCTGATTTGCCTCTATAGCAAATTATATCAAGCATGATCTGTAGCCTTATTTTAGCAAAGGAGGAAAACACAAGTAACTACGAATGAAAAACACCACAAGAAAAAAATGAATAGACTGTCTTGGGACCTTTTAATATGACCTCCAACCTTACAACTTGCCAAGTGATATTATTTCCATGTTAATCCTAATTTGCTTTTCCTTGATTTTTCTTCTTTCCCAGGATTACCATTTATTTTTCAGAACATAACTACTTTTTAATTTCACAACATTTCCCCTTATCCAAAACAGCTGTAATTTACTCTTCAATCTTTTTTAAGTGAAACAGACACACAACAGTGGGGTGGCACCATCAGGCACTATATTTTTAAACCCTAAATCTAATTTAAAAGTCTGAGATGACTGAGCGCAGACAGACAGTACAGAAACTCCATAGCTGCTGGAAGATTTAAGAGGTGTAGTAGGAAAGAAAGTATTCTTTAAAATAGCATTGACTTTTTAGTTTCTGTGGAAGCCTCAAAAGGCAATGCAGGAGAGAGGTAGACGGGGCGAAAGCAGACCAGCTCAAACAGACTAGAAAGACGACTTGTCATGAGTGTGTGCAATATACCGTAAGCTTTGGATTTGAAATCCATTTGACATGTTAATTTGATCACTTATAAAAAATGATTCTAAACTCTTGCTTTTAATCATAAATGATGAAAAATGAAAAAAACCCACCAAACCCAAACAAAAAAAAAACCCACAACACAACCCCATGCACAATGTATTACCAGTGAACGGGTCAGCTGAACTCCGGCTAATGTCTCCTTCACTTTCTGATGACGGACTGATGATTTCACGTAAGAATTTTTTCAAAGTCTTAACCACAAAAGACCTCTACAGTACCTTACTTTAAGAAATATTAGTGTAAAGATAGTTGGCCATTTCAGTAATTGAGAATGACTTAGGATTATTTCTAATACATGTACACACACATTTTCTGATTGTTATGAATACTTCTTTAAGGCAGTAATATTTTTCAATGACTGCATATTCTCTGTTCCTCAGAAAGCTGGTTTCCTGCATAACCACTAGTCATTCTATCTTTCTCCTACTTGGAAATGATTTATCCAACTGCCTATAAAAATGTTTGACTTGCTCAAGACTGTCCTCTTCAATAATCCTGTCTCCAGGCACTTGTCTAAACCGGAGCCTGGAAATTTTGACACCTTATGGAACAAGAATAATTCTGCATCTTTCTTTTTTTTTTTTTTCCTGAAGGGGCTCAATTCTGAGATTTCCTTTTGTGATGTTTTAGAGTCTTCAATTTCTACACATAAACTGCTTGTAAAGCTGTCCCCAATATTGAGGGCAATCAATGTGAAGAAAATTTAAAGAAGCTAATGTTTACAGAAAGAGGTATCTCAAACATACAATACGGCTGTGTTACCAGCAAGTCTGTTCTTCTCCCCATCCTGTAAACAGAGGAACAGGCTTGAATACAGACTCTCCTCATTTTGGCATGACATTCACACATGCTTACATGTGAAATGCCTGCTTACACAAGGAAACAACTCTGTATTATGGCACAGATTAACTAACATGATGTTAAACACATTATAAAACAAGTCATTTCCTCCTGAGTAAACAAGTCTTTAAAGCCAACAGGCACAGAAAAAGGAAATTTGATTCTGAAATCCATGTACTTCAAAAGCAGATTCCTTTTATTTAGTCAATTTAGTTAAGAGGCTGTCTTATTTCTCCAGATCTCTGGTAATCAGAAGAAAACATGTGGAAATTACCGGCAAACAGACACATTTTCACAGCCTTTTTACTTCACTTGAAATCATTCTCTTGCTTCAAATATGGAGACCAGCCATAGGTCCGAGGTGAAAGAAACCTTAAAATGTTTCAACTTTTGATTGAGACTGATTGCCCTCATTGCAGGCTACATTCTGACTTATCCAAAGAAAACACCGTTTATAGGCAATTTTCTTTGCAGTGCCTGTGAGGACTGAACAATTCATACCACTTGACTGACTAGCTGAAGTAAACGGGGATCTGGCAAATTCTTGAGGAGTGTTTCTGTGAGACTGGCACTAAGAAATGTGGTTTCTTCTACTGCAGTAGGATATTGTTAAGATCTTTTAACGTACTCCTCTCGATCCATGCCAGGGTAAATAGAAAATAAAATATACTTAAATTTCTCATTTTTCTACCTTCATGATCTTCTCCTAGGATCTTCTGGGAGAGCTTCTGGGGCTGAGGTTAGGAAGAGGCATACCTAGAACCAAGCTTTTTGTTCTGAGGTTGCTGGAAATCGTCTCAAAGTTAGGCCTGAAATCACCAAGTCAACTTGCTGAAACAGTCCTAGAAACTGATTATGCCACAGACTTCACTATAAGAACAGGGTTGTTCTAATGTGTTTTGCAGTAAAGGTAATTTTATTTAAGACAACTGAGCCTACATTCTTCTCAGTACACAAACCTCCCCCGTGCTCCCAGGTTCAGGACTGATGATTAGAGAATCCTTGCCTATAAATGGCTTATTTTCATCCCTTGCTTTATTCAAGAGCATTAGGATGAGAAGATGGAAAGTAGTCCTGGGAAGGATGATGGCAAAATTGGTTCAAGAAAAGAAGGACGCTCACTTGTCAACTGAGAGCTACAATGAAAGTGTACGGCTGGAAGAAGAAGTCCTCAACCTGTTTCTCAGGTTGGGAAGGCAAACAACTGATGTGCAGATACCTGCCTCTGAAAGCAATCATCACTTTAGAGCTGGATTTGGAGAACTTGGAGCTCTGTAAAATCCCACTCAAGGTTTCAACTGCTGTAAGCCTCACACATGACCTACTCCAGAAATGATGCCTTGTCTAATTAGAATTGACATTTCTAATTAGCAGGGGAGACCATCATTCTAACCTTTAAGTCATAATCAGTGTTCCTGTCGTACAAGAATGAGACTTCACATATATATGTAAGACCTGTTTTGTTTGGGGTTTTTTGGTTTTTTTTTTTTGGTTTTTTGCTTGGTTGTTTGGTTTGGTTTGGCTTGGCTTTTTTTTTTTGTTATAATCACAGTGTATGTTCCTTATATCAAGATATAATACCAGCAACAGTTAAAATTGCCATTACAATTTCCTTGGCAACAAAACTTGGAATCCTTACTCACACAGATGTTTTTTGCATGATAAAAATTACATTTGTGCTATTTTCTTTCTCATTTTCAGTTCCAGCTCATCTCCTTGGTTCAGCTGCCGGTGATATCTTCTCTCATCATTGTTTATTCACTTGCTATATTACTAATTGTATGCATTAAGTGACAAATGGTCAGTGTTTGAGTCACAGCTATCACCATGAGGAGAACCACAGAACATTACACTAGTCATGCTGATATTCACAACGCAAAAATAACATGTAGTTTAACCTATGAACACCAGAGTTATATTACTTATCTTTATCATGTGTTACTGCTTATCTTTATTATCCTAATCATGCTTGTTTAAGTCTTGTGTATTCAAAGCAAACAGCTGGAGCAAATGGCTATGAGCTACAGAAATGTTCATCTTGTGGTGTTTGGGTTCAGCACTAGCCTAGATGGCTTCTGTCCAAATTGCTCATACTTGGAGGCTCTTTGGTGGTCTGCATCTAATGAATAGGGTTTTTTACAAATCCATTTCTTAGCAGACAAATGTCCAAAGTCCTAAGAATAGCACTGCTGATTGCAGCCTTGCTGGCAATGCCGACTGGATGAAGGAGGAAATATTCTTTGATTGCGTGTGTTAGCTCTTGGTTGAGGGCCTGAGAATGCTGTGGGAACACATGACAGGCAGCTGCCTGTCTTATTCACAGGTTAATTAAAAATGTATCTGCTAGCCGCTGTAATGATCAGTTAGGTGCTTCTTCACAAACACCATCTTTGGTGTAACAGTTTTAACAGAAAAAATGTCCTGTTTTTTTCTTATGCAGATAAAAGGCATGGTGGAGATATTTCAAGCCATATTACTGTTTAATAACTTGGGTATGATCAAACTCAGCAATGGCTCACCTGTATTGCTTGTGATAATTTAGCAGAGATCTATTCACCTGAGAAAGATTTAAATATACCAGTTTATTTATTAAGAGGAAGAAGGTGTTCCTCTCTCAGATCATATCGAATCACAACAGTGCGCGCATGTATTCTTGTCACAGTTTCTGTACTTTTACTGGTTTTTATGCCTTCAAAATAATCTTTTTTAAAATTAATGCACTTGCCAATTGTACATTCTGGAAGGGAGAGCATCCGTTTCCTCACAACTGTATGCACAGCCTTTTGAAGAAAGTGTTGTTTATTAATAGTAATATGTTTTTCATAGCTTCACAATTTCTTAGCTAATAGGGTAAAACAATTTTCCTTTCACATTCTCTGCATACTGAAGAGACAGATGCAATTGCAAGAGACTACTTATGCTGAGGGCAAAACTTAATACTGCTTAATGTGACTTAATGACTAAAAAATGTGTATCATTTATAGATGACATCTTGTACTCTGCTAAGATACTATTATGGTCAACGCGTACTCTTCCCTGATGGTTAGTAAAAGGATTCGGAATTAAATCTGCTTTTATTTTACTTGTTCAAGTAGACACACTAAAAGCAACTGAGCTAACCACATGAGTAACGCAAATGGGGTTTAGTCTTTGCTCCTAATCTTTTTCTATACAGAGGCTCACATATAGCAATATATATTGAAACACAGAAGTGGGAGAAAGGGAGAAAAAAAACCAGGTCTGAAGAAAGGCTACATAGACATGTAAACACCTCCAGGAACTCTGCTTAATAAGGCCAACTACTTTCAGCTATCACTCCAACGCCCATGACAATCTTTGCATGAAAGCATTGCTTTCTGCCCCAGGCAACACTATCAAGTTAGTGCAGTTCCCTCAAAATACATAAATGCTGTATTTAAAGCTAAATGTATAGCATATGGAGGACTGGAGCTGTGCTTGGGAGAGCACCCCCTCACCCACCCGAAGGCACTCAGGCATGCCAACAAACATCCCTACAAAATGTGGCAAATATGACAGGGGAAATGTCAGAATACGGAAATTTCCTGTAGATTTTAACTCATGTCAAGAGACACTCTTGTGTAATAAAGATATGACGGGGTCCACAACTGATCTTGAATTACCTCAAGACACGATGTACACATGGGAGTAGTCAACTTGGTGGTGTTAAATACATGAGCACTGTTTCCCTTATGGGATACATTACTTAGTTTTTCCTAAAGATACAGAAGAGATTTACATGTTTCTTTGCCAAACTAGGTGTATTCAACCCAATGCAGAAAAGCTGTGAGTGACTGGGAACTTTCCCAACTTTCCTGGGAAGCAAAGGCTCAATCCTGTGCACTCAAGAGTTGATCTGGTGTTCGGTGATACCAGAGATAAACCACCACTGACTTCAATACACTGACATGCACAAAAAAGAGTACTTACGAGCCACTTTTTAGCACATAAAGTGTGCATGCAGTTGTGTGTGTAATTTTGAAATCTCCCATTTTTTGTAAGTCTTGTTAAAAACCCAAATCTTGCATGTGCAATTGTACATTCAAATTTATGTTGACCTACTTTAAATTGTTTTCAGTTTATTGTGTCAGAAAACATATTCCAGAAGTGTACCTTCAGATGATCAAAAAACCCCCCACCCCAAACCTTCCAAATCAAAAAGCAGTGGATGATGGTGTGGTCCCTTTGATCAGGGTTTTTCCATTACAGCAATATTTTAGAATCACACAAAAATACGAACTGAACTTGTCAGTTGACTTCTATTCCTATCACTTCTGCGGGGGTCTGAGATTGTGCAGAACAATTTCAGTACAATTCCCTGACATTCAGAATTGAAATGTCAGTTCCTGTGTGAAATAAGAAAATGCAGTAATTTGGGAAGTCTATTAACTTGTTTGACAAAACTAGATTTATTACATTTTTGGTGTACATTCCTTCATGAGATATTATTCCCTATTGAAAGAATAGTGCTATTTTCATTTGCATTTTTACACTTATTTTCAAGTAACTTTATCACTAGCAGGGATTATTGTTGGGTTCAGGACTCAAATCTTACTACAATTTAAAAAATATTGGAACACTTCTGCATGAATATTTTCTCTGCAGAGGTAAAAGGTCAAACATAATAGCACGAGACACAAGAAAATGAATCAGTAAACTGAAGGAAAGATAATCAGTCTGGCTTCAAGGTTAACTTTCTGTTAGTTATTGTAGTGTTTTTTGGGTTTGCTGAAAATCAGGAAACTGAGGCTCTGGCCAACTGACAGGTAAAGTAAATTTATCTTCCTCATAAACATGATTGTGTGAATAAGAGGTGTTCACGAATGAGTGGCCAGCTGCCTCCTCGGATGTGACTGTAAATACTGTGTTTAAATACAGAATCATAATATTTACAAACAGAAATAACACACAGGGTGTCTTTTAAAATGTTTGTCATTGTCCAGAGGTTTTTGTGGCAAACAAACCACCATAAACAGTGGGAAGTAAAAATGGTTTAAAAATAATCTTATTTTTTGCAAATGAAGCAGTATTATTAGCAACATGAAGAGCTACTACTCTTGTATTGACGCTGCTGTCTTATTTTATTCCTCTGACTTTAACTTCATAAACCCAACAAATCTATTTCACTTCACAAACAGAGGAAAGCCTTCAAAAAACAACTTTTTCTCACTTTGCAAGCTTTGGAGAATTTATCTAAAACATTGCAATACTCAGAAGCCCATACATCTTACTGTATATAACAACTGTGTCTGAACTTTCACGTATTCCCACAAAATGACAGGAGAGATTTAGTGCAATTTAGATGGAACAGCCACAAATAGAATTTCTATTTATGGTTACCAATATAGGCAAACTAGGATTTCCCAACACTGTGTATTAGAAGTTTTCTATTGACATATCTCTTGTCCAAAAAACCAGACACATTTTTCATCCTTTTTCATCTGTTTCCCTATAATAGCCGCAAGTATTTTTCATCTGTGGGCTATAAAACATTACAGTTATCCATTACATGTGGCATTGGCATACTTGTTATAGCTACTGAGCATACATTTCAATACCAAATTACATTTCTCAGTTTAACATGCTACTAATGAATCAAATAAAATTCAAGTACTTTGGGGCTTCAACTGATACCTTAACTTATTACCCCCATAATCACATCATGAGCAGAATTGTACCTCTTACTCCATGTTCAGGTGGCTGCTGTGAAACTCACCAGAATATTCTTGCTCTGTTGTTTATAATTACTTCCAAATTTCAGAAAAGGCATTTACATGCCTACTGCTATTATTTTTTGGGGGGAGGTTCTGTTATGCTAGCCACCAATGTTGTCCAAAAATAAACAGCCCAAAAATCGTATTGAAATATGCATCCAAACCTATTTTTGTAGCATTTTAAACAAAAGACTTTGCTTTGTTAAAATACTTCACACTAGACCTCCTTATCAGAGACTGACCCAGCAACTCCTGACTGAGGAGTGGGAGTGGGCAGCTGTTCCCTTGCTGAATAGATTTTCTCACCCTTTGACAACCCATGCTTGACATGTTCTTCATTCATGCAATAACATTACCTATACAGGTACACAGAAGAAGAATAAGAAAAGTTCGGAGCAATGCCCAGTGCTTTGCTGTGGGCTTCCCATTGCCACCAAGGAGAAGTCTCGGACTCTAGGTGTTAGGGAATAAGGTTACTTCTCTGCAGTCACACAGAGCACATCTTGCAGTCATTGCTCTACAATGTTTAAAACTTAATAACATGTTGCTGCAAATAATTCCGCTTGGTGATGCCAATGAAAATATTCACAGTACTATAAAGAGGAGTCATTAGTTATCTTCAGGTTTTACAAAATGTTAGGACCTAGTACCAAAAATACATATAGATGTGAACAACAATGTTTTGTGCACATAAAACTACTTAAGGACACAAGCTTCTCAGACCTGTGCTTCAAGCTGCAGCCTGCTGGTTTTGACAACAAAGTGAAAAGTTGCATTCCGGGAATTGAAATACATTTCTTTTATAGCGCTATTATTCAGCCAGTACACTACCAGAAGGCATTAATAAGCAAGGCCTATTGAGTTCTGTTCAGCAATGAGTAAAGTCTATTATCCAAGGACAGAATATTTCAGAACAAGTCCTACCAGTTTTGTGTTGGATTTTCAGGGGGTGTCGTTGCTTTTTGTGGGTACAAAGCATGAGATCAGTACCTACAACAGGCACAGAATGCAAGGCTTGTTATCAGCTCAGGGGAACCTTACAATCAGGTTTTCGTCTGTTCAGCACTGGATGTCCTGTGTTGAACATCTGTATCTGCTGCACCTCACAACAGTGAGAAACAGGTTCTAGAGCCTGAGGTGAAGGGACCTAACGTCCTTACCACAACACCTTAGTATGCTAGGGGCTGTCTGTCATAATTGATTCTTTTAACTACAGAAATAGGTTCAGCCTCATTGCAGCATATCCTGAAGGGAGAAGAAAATGAGAAAAAAGACTGTGGTACCTCTAATGAGTAGAATACTTCAGCACATATTCAGTCAGATTCACTGATTAGAAGAATCTATTTACTCTAAACTGGGTGAGCAAAATCTCTGTCGATGGGTAGAATAAACACTATTTAGAGTGGAACCATTTGTAATGTGCTTTAACTGGCAATTTTCCCTTAATGAATAATATAACATCTTTCATACAAGGATTCAGCTGCTCTGTGATTTTTTGTTCCTGTATTAAGAGATAGGAAAACTGATGCACAGAATAAATTCTCTTAATAACAGAGCTTAGAATAATACACCCATTATCACAAGGATCACACTTGTCTTCTGCAACCGCATGAATGCAACCAGAGCAACAAAGTAATGTAAAACACCCACATACTTAAAATCAACATCTTTGCTTCAGAACAGATGGCAATATAAATTATGAATTAAAAGAAACTTCATATAAATTAAGGAAAAAATTTCTTTTGCATAGCAGAAGACACCTGACTGTTTGGGAACTGTGTTTACACTTACATTTCTTCTGGTATGGCCACGTAGTTCAGTCAACAAAGAAGAGATTACATATATTTTTGTAGGCCACAGTGGTTTACAAACTAGACAGATTGACACACCGAAATGTCATCAAGGCTGTCGTTCCAAGGGATGGCTGAAGTAGTTCTGCACAAATTTAATCTGCCCC
This sequence comes from Nestor notabilis, assembly GCF_000696875.1. Taxonomy (NCBI): domain Eukaryota; kingdom Metazoa; phylum Chordata; class Aves; order Psittaciformes; family Psittacidae; genus Nestor; species Nestor notabilis. Next base: position 117,388 of record NW_009910408.1, read on the forward strand.
AGGGAAAATGTAACTTGAAATGATGAAGCCCAATTGACTGGGTGCATCCAGGAGCTGGAACATACTCTCACAGAAAACTGCTGGGTGCTGATAAGGTGAGTTTTATTGGTAGCTTTACTATACAGGTTAAAGTAACTGGAAAGCCTCAAATGAAGAATCCTTTAAAATGGCTTTTATATACTCTTCTTTTTTTCTCACAAATTGGGTAGTACCTATCCCTCTACAGTCTGTACTGGGAGGAGTACCTTCGCCAATGACACAGACAATGGGATTGAGTGCACCCTCTGCAAGCCTGTGGATGGCACCAAGCTGAGCGGTGCAGTTGATACGTTTGAGGGAAGGGATGACATCAGAGGGACCTTGAGAGGCTTGAGGAGTGGGCCTGTGTGAACCTCATGAGGTTCAACAAGGTCAAGTATGAGGTCCTGCACCTAGGTTGTGGCAATGCCTAACAGTAATACAGATTGAGGTATGAATGGATTGAGAACGGCCCTGAAGAGAAGAACTTGAGGATACTGGTGAATGCAAAATTGGACATGAGCCAGCAGTGTACACTTGCAGCCCACAAACCCAACCGTATCCTGGGCTGCACAAAAAGAAGTATGGCCAACAGTCGATCTGGGGTGATTCTCCCCCTCTGCTCAGCTCTGCTCTGGGGAGACCCCCCCTTCAGTACTGCATTCAGCTCTGGGGACCCCAACACAAGAGGGACATGGACCTGTTGGAGTGGGTCCAGAGGAGGGCCACAGAAACGATCAGAGAGATGGAACTCCTCTCCTACGAAGAAAGGCTGAAAGAGTTGGGGTTGCCGAGGCTGGAGAAGAGAACACTCCAGGGAGACCTTACTGTGGCATTTCTGTGCTTAAAGGGGGCTTATAAAAAGGTGGAGGGAGATTTTTTACTAGAGCCTGTGGTGCCAGGACAAAGGGGCAAAGGTTTTAAATGGAATGAGGGTAGATCTAGACTGGATATAAGGAAGAATTTTTTTATGAAGGTGGTGAGACACTGGCACAGGCTGCCCAGAGAAGCTGTGGCTGCCCCATCCCTGGAAGTGTTCAAGGCCTAGTTGGACGTGGCTTGGAGCAATCTGGTCTGATGAAAAGATGTTCCTGCCCATGTCCCCATATCCAATGGTTGGAATAGATGGTCTCTGAAGGTCCCTTCCAACCCAAATCAAACCATGATTCTGGAATTCTATCATGTTGCTCTATATTAAAGAAGAAACCAGACAATCATAGTACATCATACTCTATGAGGATAGACACATTCCCCTGATTTCATTTTCACTAGAATAAATACCTACTTTTCCTTATGTTCCCCAGAGTATTCTTACAGAATATATAGTCTTTCAAGAGTTTACCAGTACCAACTAGAGCTGCTTGTAGCAGAATGAAAAAATCCTGCTTCTAATATACGCATATGTAAAAAGCCTCTCATAACTTAAAATAATGGGACAAATGTTGTCATGGTACAATTTCACTGACTTCAGTGGTGTTGTACTTGCTTACTTAAGGATTAAACTTGTCTCAGTAAGATCATTAGGAAAATAAAAGACTACAGATATGATTTTTTTAAATCATGGAAAGTGGATTGTGTTAAGACCATAATGGAGTAAAAACGTAAACAGCAGGGTAAAGATAATTACACAAAATTCTGTATGGGTACCAAGACCATTATTGTCAGAATGTGATCTGATGTATAGAAATACACGTACTTCACCAGGAAAACAAAAAGAAAATAATACCTCACAGGTTCAGCACAAAAGACATTTCCCCCTTAGAGAAAACCTTATAAAAGGCTTCCTTTCTTCAGAGAGTGGAAGGGAATGAAAAGCAGTAGGCAAAACCTCTGCATCTCCAAATATTATTCAAAGTTAGACAATGAGGAAGTTTCATTACAAGATGAGGAAAAAGATGTAGCTGATCAAAGTCAGTCAACTCGCTTATTTATCAGTTCAGCAAACACCTCGGGTCTGTACTTTGTCAGTCTGCAGAACGCAAAAGATCTGTCTGACCTCATAAATAGGCAAGAAATGGCCTGTGTACTGATCTGTTCATCTTAGCAGACACTTGGCACCATTTATCCCAGCTCTCACAGAACCAAATACACCTACCCTGAGGGTGATCGCTACAGTGTTTCTCTAAGTCAAGAGTAAAAAGCCTCGATTAAGAATTTATTATTTGTTAAATTATGTTAACTTTCTTAAAAATAATAATCTTGAAGAAAACTCACCTAAAATTTTCCTTCTAAAGTTTAAACTCTGGAGCCTCTCTCTCATATCTGAAGTGGGCATTTGAGAAATACATCTGTACCAGCTCCTGTTCTACATCAGATCGTCACGCACATTCCCTGATAGCAGGCAAATGTGTCAGACCTGTGGCTAGGGAGGGACAGCTTCTTCCATCTATTCCTTCTAAAATCAGTACAACTGTTTTGTAGATTCTATATGCATTACCTCTTCAGCACACACGTAATCTCAGACTCCTTTTCAGGTAACTTGTTTTTTTGTATCCTGATGGTTTTCATTAAATAAATATCTGCATGGCCAACTGGCTCCACTACATTAGTGCAACCTCTAGATGGTCTCTGCGCAGATGCCATGATAACTACCCTTTAAAGCAAAAATAAAAGGCTGTAAGAGAAGATGCACCTGTTTTTATTTAAGATTTCACGTTACCTCTTCAATGGTTTCTGCTTGCTGACAAGCAAACACATGACCTAGACATCAGCAGCTAGAATTACCTATTTGCTGAAAGCGTGTATTTGCTGACTTAATGTGTTTAGCATTTGTCACATACACAGAGGAGTTGACAAATACAATCTTCTTGTCCTTACTTAATAATTTCATGAAGCAAGAAATGACTCAGTTCATTCTTCTTCCTTACTTTACTTGTTCCTAACTATGGTAGTGTGCCAAAAAACAGCTCACAGCCATTTCCCTTCTCTAACACACAAAGTCAAAGCAAATTTCCAGCTGGCAAATGAAATGCAACGTTGATTAGGAATGCAATATAGCTGAAATGTTTGACCTTTAAAACACAAAAAACTTGCATCTGAAATGTAGCAAGTTTGTCACATATCCACAAAGCCGTATCAAATCAGGAAATGCAGTTGTTAGAGCTGATTAATGCTGACTTTGCATTTTCATGATTTTTGTATGTATGTGTCATAGTTCCAACTCTGTGAAAGGAACACTGCCAAGTCCTTGACTTCCCAAATATGTTCCACTTTTAAACCACTATCCTCTTGTGAAATTATGTTATATATATTCCAATTATATTATGTTTAACTAAGAGCTCAGATTTTACCTTCAAACAGACAAACTGTATCAAAGAAAACATCTGAGCGCTTAACATTGAAATACACTCTAAATCTTACCAGTTTCATGCTCTTGATAATTGCTGTGTCAAAAGTCATCAGACTCAACTTCCTTCATACTATTTGGAGACTCATCCCCAGGCATACAAGGTCTAGAAAGAGCTTGAAATTCTTTTCCTATGCTGATACAAACCGATTTGCATGCTCAGACACTGTCTACCTGGTGTTTAACAATAAGAAGCACAAACCCTGAAACTCTGAATATGAGAAACCTTCAGTTATGTACTGTTCAATCACTTAGATTCAACTGATTTCCTCATTCTGTGTGTGGACTTGAACTCTATCCATACGGAGGAAGGCTTATACAGACATCATACTTCAGAGATTACTGCACCAGTTAGCTCTATCCAGGACTTTTGTCCTGGATCTGGGGTAAAAAATAAAGGTAATGAAAAGGGTAAAGAGTTCAGGTATGCACAAGTTCTCCAGCTCCTCCTGTTGCCTCACAGGCTGTAATATAAAACACAGGGCTATGGTGAAATAGCAGCAAAACTTCTCTTACAAAGCCTACTATGCCAGTGATAAGGCAAATACTATTCCTGTCGAATACAGGCAAGTGGGCAGTACAGGCCCCTGGTAAACTGTATGATGTTTGGAATGTATTTTAGAATACAGGTTTTCTTCCTAGAAGTTAAAAAAATGTCACTATTTGTCCCAGTCCTGCTTTAACAAGAATTGAAAGAACTTTACACTGATTTCAGTAAAAATTAAGCTCTTCACAAATACAGTTTTGTATTTTGTTTAGTTGAATGCAAAAGCATGCTTGCCACTAGAGGGGATATAGCTCAATGATTTCTCTTTCTAGAAAGGGCTGTCACAACTGAGGACAATAGGAAGAAGAGGTAAACAGGAAAGCTGTACAATTTTACATGCCTTCAGAAAGAGGATCTACAAGAGGAGAAGAGCTTCTGGAATGCAAAAGAAAAAAAGCAGTAGGAAAATAAATATTAATTTCAAGCTCCTAGCAGTTTAATATAAGCCAACCAAAGGACGGAAAAAAATCACAAGTACCTTCACTTGATTTCAGACTGAAACCTCTTCTGTTAAGTATTTTAGTTCAACAGTGTACATATCCTACTTATTTTGAATACAGAAATTTGCATGTTAAAAATGCCAGGAATAAAACCAAGCATCATGTATTTCAATGAGTTTCTGCATTACAGCAAAATAAGATGTTGATGTATTCTCCTTGAGAAATGATGGGTAAAAACTTAATACCATTATGTGAGTCCAAACTAGTTGAACTGGAACAGCTGTATGATACTTTGTGATGTCCACATTGGTAACAGCAAATTCTGGCGGGGAAAATTCCCTCCCCAAACATGGATTACACCTCAAAGACAAGACAGAAGATGCATTTTTATGTTACAGGATTCCTGGCTGCCAGTGATCCAGCAGCAACTAGCAAAAGGAAATATTTCAGATTTCCAAAAATATGCTTGAAGAAAGCATATTTTTGGAACAAATATATGAGCTGTCATTAGCAAGCAAGTTCAGGCTCAAACTACCAAACCAATCTCTCATTTAAGAGGCCTGGGGTTTTGAGTAAGTATATTAGACATTTTCATGTGAAGACCTCAAAAATACCTTTGAGGCCAAGGTGTGGTTGCCCAGCGCTTCCCAAATTGGACTATTAGGTCATGATTCAAGAAAGCCATGTAATAACTGCTTAATTACTAACCCGAATGCATATGTTATTCTGGCCTTCAAAGTCAGACTCCGGAAACGGCAGCACCTAATGCAGGAAACCCTTTCTGAGTTTGCTCCAGCCCAGTAAGAGCAGCATGCCTTGCAGAGCACATCCAGAAGGCTGCCTGTTCAGTTCTCAATCTGCAGAAGCTTTGTAACCATTCAGAGAAATACCCATGTATTCTCAGACCTCAACTGTAGTGTAGCTTAAGATAAAAAACCTTTTATCTTGAACATCATCTCTCTTGATGATGTTTAGCACAAGAGGTGCTTCTTACAGTACAGACACACAGAGGCTGATCGTCAATCACAATAATCCAAAAATACTTAGAAATAATATTGTCCATAGGAGGGAGTTTTTGACTAGTGTACACTGCACAGCCATTACCCAGCTAAAGCGTTACAAAACTTTAGTCAGCTTTATCGTCAGAGAAACCAGAGGAAGAAAGAAAGAAAGAAAAGAGAAAGAAACTGGAGACAATGCTGCAGGAAAGATCAGAATTACTTATTTTCGCATACTAGGCTGAACAGACACAAGTCCTGCCTGAGTGACTCTCAATCTCCCCAGTTGCTCCATTTTCCCTTTAATCTTTCATAACTGCAATACTCTCAGACAGTCCTCTTGCCTCTAAGTAAACTGCACCTTGCAGCTCACATGTTACCCAGAAGGAGAGGATGAAAAACAAAGGCAGAAGGCCCCATTTTGCCCTGCAAAAGGTCACATGATTTTCTGGACCTAAAATGCATATCCATATTAAATACTTTTCAAGTGCCAGGAGGCTAATTACATAATTAATGGAAAGTCTGACATTAAATGAGTTAATTTTGTTCTCCTCACTGTGGGTAACATCTACATTTGAAATTTCCTCTCAAATAGTTAATTAATTTTTCTAATACAGACCGTAATTCTCCCAAGTGTGGGAAACCGGAGAGAAGCATGTTTGGAGCCCAGGAGTGCTGCTGCCTAACAAAATCCTGGGGTCAACACTGAACGGAGGAACATCTATCTCTGATGTAAGTGAAGCACTGGGGAGAACTGTGCCTGTTTCCTGCAAAGGATTTACATGATGGTTTCTGGAAAAACCTGGGAGTAATCTGTTCAAAGGACGTGTCCCGGCTTTAGGGTCCCTGGCTGTATTCATACAAGTCTGGATTGAAATCTGAGAGCTCAGGGTTCAGTTCCTGGCTGTCACAGGCTCCTCAATCATAAAAGAGGGCAGAAGAGTCAATTAATTTCACTATGTTCATCTCCAGCTGAAGATAAAAAGCTCCTTTTTGAAGGGGGGAGGAGAAGGAGAACAATCACTTGCGGAAATATTTAAGAATGACTAACCAAAATCCTTCCCTAACACCAAGTTAATAAGCTTTCAGATAATGATGATAATAATAATAATAATCTGTTAATTCATTAAGAGAAACAAAAGAAATCAGTAAACACATGTACGCATTTTCCAGCAAAAAAACCTGGTTTATGGAAAACATTTTCAGTTAAAAAAAAGGGAGCAAATGGCAAATTTTATCCAGTTTTGTTAGTTTAGGATTACCCACACGTTCAAGGATTTGAAAAAATAAATCTGTAATATTGATTTAGACTTTGTCTCACACACAGGCTGCAGTTTCATGAGTAACTTCATCTTATTTACTGCGACTGAGAGCAGCAGTCCTGCCCTCCCCGTTGTCTGTGATTGTGTGCTCCAGCTCCCTTGTTTGTGCTGGCATCAGTGCTCGGGCAGCTGTGCAGCTGGACTGAAAATTAATCTGACCACAGAAAAAAAAGGGGTTTTTTATAGCTGAAGCAGCTCCCTGAACTGACAAGCCCTGCGCTGACACAGAGAGGGGCAGCAATGAATGGCTGAAGGATAAAGCACAGGGAGGGACAACCTCTTTCAATGACCCCAGGGATTTAAATAGGCTTAAATCCATCATGAAACCACTTCCTCAGCCTTATCCCCACTGGCCAGAGGATCCTTTTATATCCTGGGTGGGGGAGAACATCTTTGCACAGTCAGAAGGCTAACAAGTTACTTCCCGGTGATGCTATCTGTGCACATGTAGGAAATGCAAAGCTATTCAAGACAACTGGGCCTGGAATAAAACAGAGGTAAGCGACATTGCATTTACCTCAGGACAGATTCTGGCTATGGCCAGTCACCACCACAATACTGCATGTGCTTGATTTATGTCCCTTTGGGCAATACGCATTTTTACTTAGCAGAAAATATATGTCAACTCGATATTTTAGGTCCCCAAATAATGTTAAAAAAAATCACATTAATGCAGTAAAAGGGATCGTAAAACTGATTTAATTAGAAAAAATAAATGGTTTTGGTCCATACAAAATAATTTGTCCAGGGAAATACAGGAACATTCTAAAAGTAACACTCTAAATAGTCGTACAAGGGATCCCCAGTATTACAATTCCAGCACTCCTAACATCTTTCCCTTCTGTGCATCTTTAATAGAGTACTGATTTCAAGACAAATACTAACATCTTTAGGATAACCTCACACTTTATTTTGGAAAGACTTACTTTACCTAAAATCCAATTTTGATGATAAATGTTTGTCCTAGATAAAACTTTTATTTTTCAGACTCTGGCAAGAACTTAAAAAAAAGGTCTCTAGTGACCTTAGCTGCATATTCTTTGCAGAATAATAAAACACTTTGCAACCGAACTGTTGCAGAAAGTAGAGCATAATTTCATTGAAAGTCAGATCATAATTCAGTAATATACTCCACTTTAATTTTTAACGATGTCAATACCACATTGATACTTCAGTCTTGTGTTTATTCCATTTCTAATACTCTTTTAAAAATAACAGACTAAAAACAATGTCTTCAAGTGATTTAAAACCACCAACAACTGAAATGAATCTTCTGTGTAGTCATGTTTAAATCAATTAAATAGATCCAGATCTTAGGAAAGTTCTCTAATTATACTTCAAATATTACCCAAGCTTTAAAAAAATACAGAAAGAGAAAGGAAAAAGCTTAAAGTTATCAGGTGCCTCATCTTCCTTGTTATTACTTCAAATATGCAATGTTAAAAGACATCGTATGTTAAAAGACACCAATAATGAGTTCTTCATTTATGCCAAGTGAGCTGATCATTTTCTTATGATGAAAGTATTTCTCTGAGCAGTAACACTTACTTAAACAGAAATATTCACAATCTTCTTCTCCAGCTAATTAAAAGCACTTGGTCTGATTAAACATGAATCTGAACAATGTTTTCCATCCCCATCCCTCCCTATTCCATTATAAATCAGTGCTCTTCAGTGAGTTGAGGGTCTTGTTTTAAGCACTGTCCCTATATTCATTTTATTTTTATTAATTTAAGAGTTCTTAAAAATATTAGCTCAAGCGAAACATAAAGGCATGAAGTCTTTGCATGAAGGTCAGCTTGTTGTTCTAACACTTTAATGAATGACCACTTCCTCAAAATGAAATAGACAACATTTTGTGCTATTGCTGAGCAATCACAAGGGCCATTCAGTAATTGGAAGGAAATTAGCTGACTCCCTCCACAACACATGTGCTCTTCTTAGACCTCACACAGCACCTCGTCCTATGGCTCAGGGACTCAGGGCAAGTTACGGATGCTGGTATGGACAGACAGCAAATCCTCCATACGTCACATTTCCCTTGCAGCTCCTGTGACCCCTAAATCAATGGTCTTCCAGCGGTGACAGCTCTGTGACAGCCAGCTCAGCTGCCTGGCAACAGCGGATGGATGTTAGTTTACATCTGGTGCTTATGACTTTTCCCCTGACACAACATGGGGTCAGATGGCAGCAGGGAGGTTGCCCTCCCACTCCGGCAGCCCTGGGGCTGGTGGCTGGTGACCAGGCAGCCAGCTCAGCTTGCCTCCTCCTCTCTTTGTATCTCTAATGCAGCGGCCAGGTTTTAGGAGCCTTTGAACGGCTCTTATCAGGCAGTCATTCTGATAAATTGGCCTGGTAACCTGGCAGACCACAAGCAACTTTCCTGGAATTAAGGGTAACTGGAAGACTAGACTATGCACTAAAACATGGAAAACTAAAGGATATTAAAAAAAGACCCCCTGCAATATCTCTGCATCAAAAGTCTCAGAATAGGGCTAAGTTGAACACGGTTGAATTAACATACTAGCTACACTTTTCCCATATTTATTATATGAATTCAGCTGGTTAACTTTCTTAGCTGTAAAAAACCCAAACAAACCTTGCCACAAAGCCCAGTATTGCCATTTAAACTATCAATAAGTAGTTTAAAAATAGGAGCTTTTAAAACAGTTCTGTTTCGGCTAGTAGAGTCTGTAAACACGTCTGAGAGTTTAATTCATTCTCTTAATGTAAAAATAAAAATGATTCAAATTGTTTTTTTCCTTTTTTTTTTCTTTCTTTTTAATGTTACCACTGTAAATACTTGAACGGGTTACTAAAAAAAAAAAGCCAGAATAAGACTTTGGTTACCTTTTATTACTTCCTGTACTATTTGCTATTAAGTTTATAGCACGATGAAAAACTTTTTCATCAGAACCCAAAGAATTAAGCACACAGAATATTTTCAAAGGAAGTCCTAATCCGTGTGAACGAAAGAGCACACTGACAATGTAGCTCTCTGCAAGAATAGATGTCTAAAGATCATGGCCTGCTAACGAAATATTTTTTAATTTTGCCTGTAGAGCTCCCATTCACATTGTGCAGCCTGAGAGATGATCGAGACACACATCGAAGAAATATGATAATTATTACTTTTCATAAAAGACAGAAAGCATAGCTGTAAGATTACCTTCTGAAATGCCTCCAGCTAGCTGAATTTGGAGTAACACCGTTACAAAGGTAGAAGGTAACATCTCACAGTATTAGAGGCTGGGAGGGAAAGACGGGAGTTTAAAGGAAAATAGCAGCTCCTCTTTTTGAATTTGTAGCCTAAAAATTTGAGGTAATTGTACAACTAACAGATCATGTTTAATCTTTGAAAGAACATTTGACAGATGAAATACAGAAGCTGTAAATTACCAGTAATGACAGTCATATTTTCATTTAACAATCAGTGTATCAAACCACAAACTCACTGAACACAATAATAACTCGAAGATTGGAATCTAAGGAGACCCACCCTGTATATTTATTTCGTTCTCAGGTACACTGTTAAGCTGGAAGAGACAAATATGTTTGGTTTTCTCGCCAGTAACAGAGATATAAAAAGAGGTTTATGGAAGAATTAAAACACTGAGCGCCAAAACCAACTGTATTTCTGAAACATCACAGGTACAGAGCCAGGTGCAAAAGAGCATTTTGAGCTGGAACACCCACATGAAGAGAATGTCTGAGGGTTATTTCAGTGCAGCTGCCAAAACAAGAGGGAGCAGCCCAAAGGCTGATCTCACTTGTGCTCCAGTGCACTCTGCATGGCAGATCACAACCTTGAGGGAAGAATGGGACCATGTGAAATACTGCGATGAGTACTTCGGATACCTGGCTACGTCTTCTGTACCACAGGGGGCCTATATAGGTCTATTACTAGTATTCAAAACTCAGGATGTGAGCTTGGTATTTGTCACAAAGCTCGCTGGCATCATTTGTAAGCCTCAAGTCTAGCCTGGTTGTTCCCCTGCAACAAATTTACTTACATGTGCATTGTTTTGGTACCAAGACATTTCTACTTGGTACCAAAATAATGGTTTGGTGAGCATATTACTGTAGGGCTTTATTGATACCTGTAACAGAGTAATTATTTCCTCTGCTAAAGCAAAAGAAAACCCCAACCCACAAACATAAGGAACCTCTGTATCAGTGTAAGTGAACTATGTGATGGCAACTGCTTTATATACATGCATGGATTTAATTAAAGCGGTTACATTTCATAATGTAAATAGCACAAAACCAATTAATGATAACCAGCCATAATTTGCACTGTAAGAAAAATAATAAAAACAGGCAGTAAAACCATGTGCTATTTCAGTTACAGCTGCTTCTGGTTTTCCTGACGGTGAAGCATTTCGTACAAATATTGTGCTTTCAGTGCTTAGTGCTAAAGTCTACAAGGGGAATCAAGACCATACAGCAATCTGATTTTATTCTTCCCTGTTCTTTCTCTCCCATGAAGTCTCTTCATGAAAGCAGTATTCTCTAACATTGTTTCACATCAATCAGAGCCCATGGTTTGCAATCTATTTATCACATCCCTTATAAGGCATGACTACTGTGACTTTGTTTAGATCTTAACACTGCACTATACATCTTCAAAGTCTACATTATTATCTAACCGAACACCATATCCATTCTTAACGGATGGGATGATCTCTCTTGCCTGTTTTTCTTCTTACAATACACACAGTGCCCTCAGCAATACTGAGGGTCATTTCTTATCCTAAATGCTCGGCATCCAGACCAAGCTGCTCAGGACTGGGTTAGGTGCATGAGATCCCTGCCCATGGGAGAATCAGATGCCTTGGAAAGGAATTCGGAGCAGACAGTAAGGCAGAGCTGGGAGCTGTTGAAACTAGCCAAAAGAAACAGTAAAGGAAGGGTGTGCCTCAAATTCTTCTCCTTTTGCAGCTTAGGTATCTTTTTTATGGCCTGCAAGGCAGTGTCTATGTCAGATAGGGTTTCAAAGCCCCACATCTTTGCTTCTTCCTTTCACAACCAAAACACAATAGTGCCTACTCTTTAAATATTTTTGTAAGGTCAGAGTACAGAGGACGTGGTGCTAATTCCTCATTTAATTCCTTCTCTATCCTGCCATGGTTAAAACCTATGCTCCTCACTTTCCCAGCAGAAAGTTACAACTCCATTATGCTAGGGAAAAAACAGGGGTGGGAGAGAGAGGAAGGGGTCACCAGCCCCTTTCTGCTTAAATTGTGCTAATACTACAACAGAAGCAATTAACTTAGTTAAAGCAAAAGGTAGTTTACAGCAGTCTTTTGCTTTTTGGACAGAAGTCCAAAGTCTATTCCTTTCTGAATGTTACTACTCATTACTCTGATACTCTTATTCCCTTGCTATGTGACAGTGTCTTCGGCTTCCTCACACTTCTATTTGAATTCCAGGGACACACTGCTTAGCAGTGGCATCCAATTAGTTCTGCACTTGATAAATAACAGTATATAATTGAATATCTTTGTAAGTATTAAACACAGAATGTGTTCATTGTTAAAATTTAAAATCTTTAGTGATGTGCTTGGAGCCAGTGAATAGCATTGTTCACATTAAAATAAAATCAAGGGATTACAACACAGAATGCTTATGTTTAGCAATGGATCATTTGCAATTTCAGAAAATAGTTAATTTACAAAGTTTAAAATAAAATGCATGATTGCATTGTTCTAAGCACTGAGGCACTGAACAAAAGGCTTCCGCTTTCTTACCAGCATCAATAATGGCTTGAGTACGAATAATATGAATTGTGATTGAATCATTACTAACCATTTTTGCATAAATTTACACTTTCACTTCACCAATATAACATTTCATAAAAGATACAATTATAATTCTTTTAAAAGCCATAAAGAAAAAATACAGGGCATGATCTGTGGCAATTATAAGAAGAAGATACAGATGATATCTCTATTCCTGTTATAGGTAGTAAGACTCCTGGATTGTATTTCTCAGCCATCTTCCCCCATGCAAAAGACCTTCACTCAGTTCTGATGAAGCCAGGTTTGGCACAAAGTTTAATCCTGCAGTCTGTTAAGGTAGTCCTTCTTACACTTTCAACACAGTCAGAATTTGTGGACCAAGTCTGCTACACAAACTGCATTTGTTTGCTCTTTTGAGAAGCCACAGTAGGTGCAGAAAGAGAAGCTGGCTTGCTTTTGGCAAGTGTTACAGGGATATACCCAGTTATATGGAAATCTGAATAGCATCTGATGGGATGACAGAAACTGTGGTATTAAGTGCGTGTGAGACATAACCAGGCTGGGCATTGCAGCCTATTAGTGTAGGGGACGGGGGAAGAGTGATCAATCCTGTGTTAATTATGGAGCCAGCAGATCATTCAGCAGCTAATATTTCTTTTGTCTGGAAGGTGACAGTAAAATATGATTACCATATAAAAACTATACATTGCCATACCTTTCAAATGTAAGCCTTAATTTGGACCAGGAAAAAGATGAGATTAAAAGAAACTTGCACTTCAAGCATATGATAATCAGCCATCCAGAAAAAATGTTTGATTATATGTATTGTGTTACTTAAGTTACCTAAGCCTTTGAAGGCAGACGAGATGAAACGTATGTTTAAATATGTCAAACATGTTAAAGGAGTATTTTAAACAGCTATTGTACACTGAGACAACTTAAGGGATGGGCTCATGGGACTGTAGACTTGAGCCCTTATTTCAAAGTGGGTTACACTGGGAGGCTGGACTCCAGGTTGCATAAATCACTCCACACGTGCATATGGGGACCAGGGACTGCAGCACAACCATTTTGATACATTTTCAAGTGAAAGTATTGGTTTTTCCAAAAGTTCTTTAGCACACAGAAAGAGACCATAAAATGCATCAGGAAGCAATGTAATACCGTGTTTGATAATGATTTCTCTCCATGTTTGTGCAGTTATCTCTCTAAGGATCTAAAGGATCTTTCATGAGGTTTTCTTTAGGAGCATCTAAATAGGCCTTTAGTTTTTCTGTTCTCTGATGTTTATAATTTCTATCATGTATCAAAAGGACTACTGATGCATATAAATCATTAAACAAAACTTAATGAAGGACAGTGTAGGCGTTTAACTGTAAATACTTGCTATAAATCTTTCAAGGAACCCTTGAAAGTAGGGGGCACAGAGATTTTTCAGGGTCTTACTTGCGGAGGCATCTTCATTTAAATAAAGTGCAGCATAAATGAAAGATTTGCGATACAAAAAAACCTGTCTTATTATTACAGGAAGGAATTATTTCTATCACATAAAAAATGAGTGACAAGCATAAGCCAGCTTTCCTGCTTTACTCAAATGAAAACAAAAAATTGCACAGCTACTTAATCACTTTACAAAGGAAATTCTATATGAAGGCTCCAAATTCCTTTACCCCACACAGAAGGATAACACAGTCTAGGTGAACATTCAGACTTTTGGAACTCCCTGTAAAAATTAACAGAAAACAGCCCTGCCGAGTAATAATGCCTGAAGATGCTGCATAGACAATTCCAAACTACCAAAAGAGAAAAACAATCAGTGCCTATGAAACTTGCAGAAGACAAGGAAGAAGCTGACATATGTTTTGCAGTCCTGTTTTACAACCCAACAATGGCACTAGAAGGAGTGCCTGGTGATTGGAAAAACCACACAAACATACTGATTATCAGTCAAGTTTGCAGATAAATCAGTATGGTTTTTCTAGAGAATATTTGGTTGTTCTGAAAGTTCAACTTATGGCAGATGGCCATAGGATGTTCTCTTTTACAGACCTGTGCTAACAAATGTGCAGTTGAAATACAACCTACTTATTTTATGCTCTTCATTTAGGTGTAGGAGAGTGTGTGTTGTATTTCCCTTGAACATCCAGAGGTAGTGACACAGGGTCTTATTATCCAAAGTGCTGCCCCCATGTATCTGGTACTATTCAAAATGAAACAAGCAGTTCCTAAGCTTCCTCGTGTCTTGCTGTTCTGTATGACGTGTCTTCTCAGCATTGCTTCCCCGTTGTCTTACCATGCTTGTATGGTTTTATGCAGACTTGCTCATTTGCATCGCAGCCTGCTTGTAAAGCATCTTTTGTAGGGCTGCTATGCAGATTGGGAGGCTCTTTATGGAGGACACCCTTTGTGATACTGTTTCCCACTACTTTCTGTGCACACTTCCCAAATTACAGTCAAGCCATGTAATTTTGTATTCAGAAGCTGCGTGCAGAGCTTTTCTAACTGTAAGGATTCCTGGAACTTGTAAGAGCATTAGCTTCCTAAAAATACATTTTTCAAAGCAATTATGTAAGAAGGCCATTTTAGATATTGCTATGGCCATTATCATCACTTTGCATGAAGGTGCTGGCAACCAGCTTCATCCCATAGCCCACCAGGACCAACCCACTGGTATATGCAGGCACAAATACTTTACTACAAAGGGACACCTACAATCTCAATAGTCCACGAAGATCATTCCCTCCCCGTGGTGCCAAGTACAGCCATCACCCTCAGAGGACCTGGCTTGGGGAAGGTGTGTAGGCACCATTCCCCTTCATCCTCTGTATTGCCAAGCAGGTGCCCCCTGTCCATGGGACCCCAGGGTGGCACTGTACAGTATGAGTGAGTTAGTGTGGGCTGGTGCATTAGTGCTTGCTATGGTCTCTTCTGCTTCCCTAGCATGTTTTATGGCTTCCTCCATGATGTTCAGCTGGCACTAACCAGGGATTGCAGCGAAACATTTGGTGTGAATGTGGACTTCATTTCTTAGTTGGAGCATTCTTTCTTCTGTAAAGGTAGTGCAAAAACCATGCCATATGTATGTAATACATTTTGGCACAGCCTTTACTAATCTTCAAAACAAATGCACTGAACCTCCTTATCCCCATTTTCTTTTATGGACACCACGCCACAATAAGATGCTGGCTTTTTTTATATATATCCATTTTTCCCCATAACTTTTTTACTGTAATGCTCAGTAAATACTTAAGTGCCAGCATGAAGTGGATTATTGTTACCATGTTGCAGGAAAATTGCATGGTGCTAAAGCTTGCAATAAAAATAAGCAGAACGCCCACTGTTAATATGCTGTAGTTAAGTGTATTAGCTGTTATCAGAAGCATTAACTCCCACACAAATAGCAATGCTATTTTGTCCAATATATTATTATCAGACAGTGAAAATCAGTTGGGGACTATCTAAAGCCTTTATGCCCATATGTATTAAAACAAAATTGTTTCACAAAATTAGGAAATTGTGTGGGGACAGCACTTAAGATTTTACTAGGTGTAAACAAATAATAATAATAATAAAAAATTATGAAATTACATACCAGTTGTACAAATGACTCTTCCCTGCTCCCCACCTGATATTCAAAATCATTGGAAAAAAATCTCTTTTTCTCCACCTCTCACTTTTTATTATATTTCATGTCTCATTAGCTGGTGAGACTTCATCATTTTTTTGCTCTTGTACTTTTCCCTTCACTGGAGTGGGAAACTAATATTGAATAAAAATGATACACAAGAAGCAGCAATTATTAACGATCCTAATGTGGCAGGGAAAGCTCTTCATGGATTTACTGATTATCCTTTTGTTTCTACTTCCTGTTCATCCGCAGAAGCAGTGACATAATGAAAATAATAATAATAATTTTCACCCAGATTCTCAAAGTGCTTTGCAAATATTAATTAATTGCAAGCCTAATTAAGCCTCTGAGACAGATTTTATGTTCCTATTGTGCTCTGGAGACCTACGTGCATCTCTCCTCAAAGCATATTTCTTCTCTTTATGTGGCTATTGAAAACCGTATGAAGTTAAGGGGGGTGGAAGGGGAATAAAATTAAGGGACAGGAGAGAGGGAGGGAGAGAAAGAAGGAGTGGGGGAGGGAGAGAGGGAAAGGGAAAAAGGGAGAGAACAAACCCCTCTTATTTTACTAGGTGCTACACTAGGCTCTACTACCGGACATAGGGAAAATGCTGTTTCTACAGCATTTTCGGTTAGCAGTAATATTAAAGATGACCGACTATGTTTTGTCCTGAGGTACTGCTATGTGACAAAAGTCAAAATCTGACTAAAATGCTAAAAACTGTCAAGCTATGTCTTAATTTTACAAGATCTCAGACGATGACTGTCATCTGGCACCCAGCAGGCTCTGCTTCACACGTGGCTGTGGTTTTGGGTTTGGACTGAGTTGCTATCACGCAATTGGGCACACTGTCACATAGCAGGTGTAAACCCTGCCACATCCCCTTTCTGGTGTCAAACTGTCACAGCTTCAAATAATAACTTTCCAACAACAGGAAAACTCTTGAAAACTGCATCTTCTAAGGAAGATTTTCCACTCTTTTCGGGAACCATACTGTGGTATTAAGCCAGCATGTGTGTCCCTTGGAATAACTATTACAAGAAATGCTTTCTTTTACAGCTCTTTTTGTTATGGTGCTCTTATTTCTTTTTCATAAAATCCATCATCACACTGAGGGATTAAAATATAGAAAATACTGCTGGTTACCTTTTTCCTCACTTTAACATCATAGATAGTTGGTCAGGTAATTCTGTCCTGTAAGCACTATTCTTCTGACTTTCAAAAACTAGGGAAGAATTATTTGTGTCCTAAAAAAGCTGCCATTTAAGTCTCAGCCCCTTACAATAAGTAAAAGAACAGGCTAAATAGAGCCAGCAAAACAATGTCCTTCAAATCTCTGATTGTCACCTAAATATCTGTTCATCCTAATGCAAATACACAGGCCTCCATAACACAGGTTGTTTACCAAAGGGAAAAAAGCTACACAGTCCTCCACCTGTCTTACCAACATGAAATATTCCTCCTGTAAACAGCATACAGTCAGAGGAAGAGCAGCACAAGAACTAAAGCTCAAGCAATGTTTAGTGCACTGCAGGAGTGTAGAAAATTCAAGTAAAGCTGGGATAACAAGTTTAAGACATTTTCTTTAAAACGGACATATTAAGTGTTTGAAATCACAGACCCTGACTAGCACAGACTAGCATAATGTGAAAATGCAAACAGTCTTTGTAAACCTCCAATCTTATTTTTAGAATTCTTATTTTTCCCTTTCTTCACCTAATAGCCTTAAAGTAGGCTGCATAGGGATCAAAAGGATTTACAAGTAATATAGTCGATTAATTCTATCAGAAGCACACACTATAATGAGTATCTGACTTTTAAAATGAAAGCAACTTCTCTGAAATTATGGTCAAATTTAGTAATTTGGTTTACTCATTTAGTTTCTGAGAAGAGGAGTTGAACAGATGACAGTGGTTCTGTTCCTCCTAGCATTTCCATATTTTGGAATACAAAAGTATGGATAATGTTTTAGAGGTGAAATTCGTATGAGACGAAATAGCTGAATGCATTGAAGGATTTAATAAAATGATAAAAAGATAAAACAAAACAACTTGTAATTTTTTTCATCCAATCATTCCATAAACTTTAAAATCCATTATTTAAATGAAAACCAACCTACAGGCTTATAAATGAGAACATAATTCTTTAAGAAATTGAAAGGCTGAGATTTGAAATCGCGTGAGTCTTGCAGAAAGGGAGTTGTAATACATTGGCAATGATCTCTGGAGCAGCAGATGGCAGGAGTAACTCTGTCTCTTACCTTTATTCACCATATGCCAATTGAGTAATTAAATTGTATTTATGTAACAAAAATTAATATAAACCAACACACATCACTATAGCTCTTTAGTGTACATCATCCCACTAATTTTTTTGGTGTTCTGGTAATCCATCTGCAAATGTCATGTATTTTTGTCCAGGCTTCCCCTCCTAGAATGAACTTGATTTATGTTTCTGCACCCCTGTAAAATAACACATACCCCAAACTGTTAGAGTTGTGATCTTCCTGTCTGGCTGAGTAAACACAGCTGATTCTAGAAGAGGAACGAGGACCTATAGAAAGGATTGGGGCACTTCAGAAGGGCTTGGTAATTCAACAGGTGGCCACATTCTTTCTTGGCAAGAGTCCACAGCAGCAGACAGTGAGGGAAGAATGCCACTGCCTCTTTCATTTGAGAGTGAGTTTCTTCTATTTTGACTGATTTGATTACCACAGGGACCAACGGCTTTTTGCTTTCTCCTCCAAATATCCAACACCTTCACTCCTCTTCCCCTTCTCTTCCATATACTAGCCTTCATCTCTCCTATCTCCTCCAGCTCACCTCCATGGCTAATGCAGCACCATCTGCCCATGACGGGCTTGGTGCTGCCTCCCTCACTGCAAGGCATGGCAGCGCTCCACAATTCCCACCCCAGCCACCCACAGTCCCACAGCATATGACAGTAAGACAATAGCTTTTGGGAGTGTAGAGAGAAGTGGACATGTGTCAAAGCTGTCAGTGATGCACTCCAATATACAGTCATTTATTTAGCATAACTCTGCTGTGGCCAGCAGGTAGTCCAGCACATCCCTGTGGCTGCTGCTTTCGAGCTCGGTCCTGGCACGTGGGCTAGGCATGCTGTCCCCTGTGGAGTTCTCCTTGGGTAGGTCTTTTATTTGTGAAAATGTCAATACTCTATAAGAAAACTGTGAATGGGCTGTAGATCTGAGGTGAAGTTTAATTTGCTTCACTCTGACCAGATTTTCTCATTTCCCTTAGTGAGGATGATTCCCACCTTGCTGATGAAAGCTCCACTGATAAAGTAGCTTGGTATGTAAGAGTGAATATAGGAAGATTAAGAAAAAACCAGAGATCACCAGGATCTGCAGAGGGAAGGCAGCAGGCCATAAAACGTGTGGGAGAAGGACATTAGATATCCACCCAGCCAATTCAGTTTAAACCAGGCAAAACCTCACTCAAATAAGCAAGCTAAAACTACTGTGCAAAACTGACCGAGTCAGCAAACTGGGAATGACTGGTTCCTGTGGCTGCACCAACCAAGAGCTCCTCAGTTTGACTTCAGCAGGGATTTACTGTCAGGATCAGCTGACAACTACAGCCCGTTGTTAAAAACTGCCTTTAATAGATACAGATCATTATTCTTTGTCTTGGTATCTTCCCAGACTGGGAATAATTCCTTCCCTCATCTACACAGTTACTCTGAAAGAATTTATAGATAATAATTGGGTCCCTTCCTTTCATCCTACTGAGTTTTCTCTAGGCTGCAGGACTTTCTTACCATTGGTTATATTAGCTTATCCTTCAATTGCATTGTTATTAAGAAAAAATTCATGTTCACATATAAAGGCAATCAGAACTATGTAATACTTCTGATGTTACAGGTTCCAATAATGTGAAATACACTTCATAAACTGTGGAAAATAAAGTCCAAAAAGCAAAAGGGATATAAAATGGCTCTCTCTCTACATTCAAAAGATTCTCTGGATGGGGTCTGTGAATATTCATTGTACAGGTCACAATTTCTGTTAGTTAATGCCAGTAAGATACACAAAGGAAAAAACAACAAACAATGTTTAGTAGCATTTAGCAATCAACTCAGTGAAGCTTCTGCTTGTTATTAAATCAGTTGTGGGGTTTTTAAAAAATATTCTGAATTACTTAAACGTACAATTGAAATGGTGAATAAGAATGTCTTGCCAAAATGTCTTCAAGGATACTGACAATCTGAACTGCACACAGGACTTGTTTTTTTTTAATTCCAATATGTTATTAATTCTCCTTTCTCTATGACTACAAGCAATAAACCAGATTCCTATTTTAGCTAGCTCTGGATTAAATGTAGAGTATTCCCATTGAAAATTACAATTGAAAAAGATGGCCTAAAGTATCCTGATAGAAGAAAAAAAGCATTACCATTAGGTGGGGTTTTTCTAGGCATTTGGACTCAAACAAAAACTCTGACACCATATGTAAGGCTAATACAAATTTGAAAGAGTGCACTAATCTGAAACAGGTATTTAAAAACTGGTTCACAGAAACCAACACAAACTAGCAAAGCTAATTCAACTGTCCCTATAATAAAAGTTCCTCGTTTCTATTTAACAATGCCAATTTTCAGGCTATTCAACACTCCCAAAGATGGTTTCATGTTGCCAAGATTTCTTCACCCTTCCCTTTCCAACAAATGAAATTAGACTCCTTTCCATGCTGACTGTCTACCAGTTTATTTGGTAGCAGATTATTGTTAACTGTCCTCAAAAGAAGAAAACACTACTTTATTTGCACACATCTGGTAATGATATTCCTGGGTCTAGACAAGTGAAATAGCAGTTAGACAAGTTACGTAACTGAACTTAGTTCTGTATTTCCAAAACACTAATAAGCTAAAACTTGAGAAGAGTGATGTAGTTCAGTACAGCTAAATAAAAAATGAAAATGCTACTAAGATGTTTTATTCAAGCCTTCAGAAACTGAAATAGGGATTCTTGCCATCTAAAGTGATTCAGTAAAATAAAATGATTCATATCAAATTAAGCATTAAAATGAAACAACAAACATGCTTCAATTAAGTGATGGAATAAATAATGACAGACCTGTTTTGTTATAAAAATACATGGAAAAAAAAAATCATTATCTTTTATTCCTAGGTCTAGCAAATGTAACACCCTGCATTCAGTTTCGTTTCCCTGTCCCCACGTTACGAGGCATGAGATTATTTCAGTAAGATTTACCCTGGACAAATCACAGGCAGATTTCTAATCCACTTAAACTATTAACTCCACGGATTACATGTGTTATGTGAAAAAAATTAACAAACAAAACTGAGCCCTCCTGAACACAATACAGTATTTTTTTTAAATGGCCCATACAGTTCTACCAAGTAGGAGAACAATTTGTCTCAGAGTAGATCAGTTTTGGACATTAATATTTTTATACCTTATAACAACAAAAAAATTAGAGTAAGGTGGTATTATTATTATGTTTTGTTGTCCTTATTAAAAATTTTCAACAATCTGTTTTTATATCTCTTGCAAAACTGTGATGATCATCAACTATCTGACTAAGAACTTGCTGTTAGCTATCACAGTTTGGAATCTTAATTATTGTACAACATTTGATTTAATTATTTCACATACACGTATTATACGGCTTTAATATAGGGTTTTAGCATACCATACACTATAAATCTATTTATCTATATGATTTATTTGTGAATTTAAGAATAATTGTACTAGATCCAATGCAATTATAATACAAACTGCTAATTTGATAACAATTAAATTTATGTAACATCCCAACTGCACTGAAGTCAGGTAAACATGACTTATTTCCTCCCATCCGAGCCATGGCTTCACTGATAGCTCAAACTGTGCAGGGTCAGATGTAAGTCTACTCCCACCAATGCCAAGTAGGTCACCTGAACAAAGCCCATTTCTTAGGATTTGCCAAAGGCAACAAGGATTTTATCATAATATTTAGAATTAAACTGATTATCTTTAGAAATCTCCTCAAATCCTCCCAGCTAGTTACATGTGACCGTTACAGTGTCTTTCCTCCATGGAGGACTATGATATCTTGTTTCTGGAAGTTTAGTTTAGAAAAACCTACAGTGCTTTAGTTCATTTACTTTGCCCCTGTAGTTTTAAATGAAACACTGCCTTGAGCTAAGGAACTTCTTCCTGTTAATAACACAAGGTTACAAAGATTAGTCCAGGTAGCAGAAACCAGATTAAGACTGTTAATCTAAATGCCAGAATGCAGATTTCCACCATTGCACATTTTTATATATATTTATCTCAATGAAAACAAATTACTATCTTTTTTTATCACCTCAGTTTTTCCTGGTGTTTGTTCAGCATGACAATATTTTTAATAGAGTCTAGTAACATTACATATATCAATGTACAAAACTGGAAATAAGACCTAAAAGTAATGTACCATGAGAGTACTGGGAGTGATAGGTGGAATTAATTGCTTACTATTTCCTTACTACAGGACATTACAGTCATGAATATGAATAATTTTATTCTGTTTGGATCATATGAGGCTCAAACATATCTGGATTCAGCAACCAGAAAACAAAACTGCTGATCTAAGAACAAGCTTTAGCTTGTTAATTTGTGAAATAGAATTTCAACAGGAAGGCTCTATACTCTTGCACCTGAAATGTGTGTGAAATTAACTTAATATTTGTAGGCCCAAAGTGCTGATTTATAACAAATAGTATTTTTATATAACTTTTATGTAAGATTTTATGTACTGGTCTACTGTTTCTAATGACTATATTAATATAGGATGATATTTCAGTACAGGAAATAAGGAGATTAAAAGGTGTCTTATTTACATCTCATTTTTATCTCTTTCAGTCTATTTTTTTTTCCCTACCTTATATCCTTTCTTTCTCTCAAATATTTTAAAATGGTCCAGGAATAAATAAAACAAAAGAAAGCTCCACGGCCAAAAAGAAACACATCTTTTAAATTTTTGACTCATCTTCAGCTAAGTTCTGGGGAATTTCAAGCACTCAACAAAGAGTATGAAGCAAGAGGCCCATTACCCCGCATTTAGCTGAGGACTGCTCTTTGCAATCAACCACTTGATCTATATCTCTTCCTTTTATAATTTCTTGTCTGAATAAACAAGCCTTTCAGGAATGAAATGATTTCTGCATGAAACAAATTGTACTAAATATTTAAGTTATACAGTGGCACTTTCTTGAATGAATCATCTTTGGTTTCTTTCTTCAACTAGTTTACCATAAAAAAACCCTACTTCTTGGTGCATGAAGATGTTTTTCATGTAGTACCATGGATATCAGACTAAATGAAATATTCTGCTGCCTGATAATTATCTATCCTTAAAAGTTTAAATTATTTTTTTGTACCTTCTATGGTATCCTGCAGTTTTCCCCCTAAATACTTTAAGGTCACTTACTTAAAAAAGGATTAAAAAAGGAGCACATCTTGTGCTTCTTTTCATTTGTGGCATAAACTTACAACTCTTTTAGAGGTAGCTATTTAAATTTCCTTTGTGGTTATTTCAGTGGTATTATAAAAATAAAAAGCAGCTGACTTCTGTATTACTGCAATTGCACTTTTTGTCATTTCTTGTAATGCCAAGTTACCAAATAGGTTGTGGTTAGTCAGAACTATTGACACAGCTTACTTCTGTTGAGTCTGTACTAGAATTTTTAATGAAATGCTTGTATTTTATCTCATTTTCTCCATTTATATAATTGAAAAGGTAACAACTGTAATTAAATTGATCAGGGTATCTTCAGTATGTATGTATACGACTGGATTTTCAAGTAAACTCATATATTTTAGTTTTCTTATTTTTCCCAAGACATTAAGAAATAGTGATGGTGATATTCAAGTACAGCATCTTTATCATCTGGGGGAACAGAATTTTGCCATTATTTCAGAAAATATAGTAATTTTCATTAATAAAAAGGTCTATTAGGTATGCTACTCAGTTTTACATCCACCCATACAGTAAGCATGAGAAGTACCTTAATTTCCTTCATGATTATAAATAATACAAATGTATTGTTATCTGAAAAATGAAACATTCCATTGAAAGATTTTCTTAACAAAACATTATGTCAAATGAAACCCAATTTTTGCAAATATGTGGTTTGTTAAGTCATGCTATTTAGGCCTGTATAATACATGTATTGTAAAATATAGATCTTTGTTTAGACAGGTGTTAACTTTTTAATCTCACTTGTATATTGCTAAGCATATTTTAACAATTAAAGTATCATTTGAAAAAGTAATATCGAGTATTGATTTGAATACAACCAAATTTGGCATTTGGAGACATTAACACAGCTGTTATAATATTGTACAACCTCACACTTGCTTTAAACATTTACGGAAACCTTACATTAGCACAAGCTTGCTTCTCACTATAGTGGGGACTAAGCAATCCAGCACTCAAAAAGCCTTAGTGCGTCACTCAGTAACTAAGCGTGTATGATCCTTGGGTAGGTCCTTGACTACACCTCTGTCAGACATGGTCAAAGAACTCAAAACATAAATAACAGTGAATGTAATTTAACCCACACGATATTATGATAAATATAGCGTGAGTATTTATCTCAAATGGCAGTTATGCTCTTGAAAACATTAAACCAGCGTAAAGATTGAAAGATGTCAAAATTACTGACAGCTAAAATTGAAGCCATATTAACTTTTATTTTGTTTGCACTTGGTTGGCAATAATTTTGAAGACTGGATTTTATTAAACGTCTTGAGAAATGGTCTTTATCTTTCTCTGTAACGATGAGAAACATCAAGCATAGTAAATAAACACTTTTAAGAAACTTACAATTTTTTCTGTAATATATCTGACTGTAATAGCTGAAATACTTCTGGAGTGAGAAACCAAAGGAGTGACTGTCCAAAGAACAAAATTTTAGGTACACATTTCTTATCCCTTTTAGTGCTTATAGGTAAATACATTTGATTAAATGGATCGGAAATGCAGAGCTCAGTATCAATTTATACTTATTTCAGACATTTGCTATGTATTTCCTTCTTGCTCCTGTAAACACATCATCTTTACTCTCCTGATACCAGTTTGCCAGAAACTTAACTTAAACTCTCTTTCATGAAATTAGATGCTTTACATCCTACTGATGAAGCCAATAGCTTCCTAAAGCTTTTAATAGT
Source organism: Nestor notabilis (assembly GCF_000696875.1). Classification (NCBI taxonomy): domain Eukaryota; kingdom Metazoa; phylum Chordata; class Aves; order Psittaciformes; family Psittacidae; genus Nestor; species Nestor notabilis. The sequence goes on from NW_009910408.1 coordinate 142,607, forward strand.
AGTTGCAATTGAAGTAGAGCCTGCAGATCTCAATTTTCAGGCTATAAAAGCACTAAGGCTCTTTCTTTGGATTTTTAAAGATATTCAGGCATTGATGGCCAACATAATTTCAGAAATGAAGTTGTGTTTTCAAAAATGATACATGTAGAAATGAAAAAGATGTAAAAAATGACACAAGCCTAAACTCACCGAACGTTACAAACCTTCACTCCTAAAATGCTGTATAAAAAGTTAGCAAGTCTAAAAAAAACCAGGACTAACTATTTTTAAAACATGACATCTTATTTCAGAGCAGATTTTCAGATTACAATATCTGAACAACACAGTTCAGACTGTATGGCTTAAGAGTGTGTATCCGCAAGGAACAAAACAATAAACTGCACAAAAGGAAACTCCTCCATATATAAATATTGAAGAAAATAGAGATGTCTAGATTTAATGCCTACACTTCCCTGTCCCCTTGACAAACTTTTTTCCTTGTTTTTTTCAATACTTCTAAATAAACACAGCTGTTATGGAAGTAATAATTGCTATTCGGTTATGTATTTTACCCGCTCTCTGTAGGCAAGCACACAAAGCTACAGGGGTAGGCAATGTTTCTATAGTTATTGGCTACCCAGAAACTTAATACCTCTCAGCTTCCAAAATCTGTGCTGCTGAGAATGACTTTTTTTCTCAAGCAGCCTACTAAGTAGACCTGACTGACATCTTTGCAATTCTAACTCTAAATATTTATATGACATATATCCTTTTGCTAACATGGCTTATCACAGGGTAGTCAAATAGGTTTAGCACCTCATCTGTCCAGTAGCTAAGGCTAAACACATTCACCAAATCTATGAGAGCTGCTTATTATTTTTCATATAGCAATGACAAGAGGTTCAAATCAAAGGTTGAGATCCCTTTAGGTAACACCATCATTGCCTTAATGAAAACATGGTCCCAGTCCAAAAAGATAATACAGGATTTTTCTAAACAAAGGAGTAGTGAATCATACTAATCTGAGTAAATCTTAATGTAAACTAACTCAAAGACGCCAGCATACACATAGGCAAATACAATTCAAGGAAGAAAAATTTCTTTCCTTAGATCAATTGATGCAGGTGGAGAGAAGAGGCATACTTTTAGATACACATGCTTGTGCCAGGGGAGGTTTAGATGGGATATTAGGAAAAATTTATTCACTGAAAAGGTTGTCAAGCCTTGGGACTGACTGCCCAGGGAAGTGGCTGAGTCACCACCCCTGAAGGTATTTAAGAGACATGTAGATGTGGTGCTTAGAGACAGTGGTGGACTAAACAGTGTTAGGTTTATGGTTGGACTCAGTGATCTTAAAGGTCTTTACCAACCTAAATGATTCTATAATTTTATGATTCTTTTACCTACGCACACATACACCACAGGACAAGGCAACTGTAAGTGACCAGGGCAGACCTAGAGCAGATAGAGCGGGGCTCTATAGGAAGTCAGCTGATGGAGAAAGTGGGTAACCATGAGAATTCTCCTTCTCGACAGGGTTGCCATTTGGTGGCTCACAGCAAACCACATTGCAGGCCAATGAAGTTGGCTTTTGATTACAGAAACTATTTAAAATGTATTTTAAGCGCTATTTTACATTTGTCCATTAAACTGATAAAGGTAGCACATTAAGAGGTTACAGGATTGCTCTGACAAGCTTTAAAAGGTCTTATCCACTACACACAACATCCATAGAGGAAACACAATGCTACACCTATCAAAGGGACTATTTCTCTGACCATATTGTACTCTGCAAAAACAACAGTTACTCCAGTGCTTCCAAGGCTCTCATTGTGGTAATTTATTTCCTTAGGTAAAGAGGCAACAGATCTTGGGAAATTTGTTTGCTACTTTAATTGAAACTATCACATCTGATATCATTATGATCCCTCAATAATAATGTAACTGAAATCCAGGTTCATAGGCACAGGCCTTTTTCTTTCCCAAATTTTAAAGAAATGGCACTTTTTGTGGTTTCCTTCGACCTCATTGGTAGAATCTGATTAAAAGCAAACACTTACCACAAGTCATATTTTTATGAGTCTACGAAGCTATGAATGCATTTCTCAACCTGCTTAATGAAACAACTGTTAACCAGCAAAAGAAGATAGCTGTTATGTCACAAATGTAGCTGGAAAAATGAGTAGGTAAAAAAACCGAAACGTTTTTTCTCAGCAGTTTTACTCTCTGAATGAGTTTGCAACCTGTTGAGCTTTGCAGCAAAACTAGTCTTTTTAACCGCACTTTATTCAGTGGTACTGCAGCATCAGCACAGGCATGAGAGACTGAGCAGTAGCTATTATCACCTCACATTTTAACAAGTAGGTGGTAACCATCCCCCAATACGTCTTTGAACTAGGAAACATGAAGGTGAGGAGAGCGCTTTTAAGTGTTGCTATCTTTTCTGCTACATCCCACAGAAACACTCAAGACGAAATGAGAATCTCCAAGGGAAGGGTGTTGTAAATATGGTGTTGTAAATATAAGAATAGCCTTTTTGTTTAACAACTGACTACGCTATTTCCTAAATAAGTAAAGTTGGCCATTCTGAATTTTTAGAATACTTTTTCTCTACATTTGCAACCACCACTGCAAAACTGACATACTCAGTCACAGAATGTCACAGCTTTTTCTGGTGGTGTTTTCACAATATGACATGTTTTGTGGAAAGAGATTGCTCAGCTTTTCGGTAGTACTTTTCAAAATATGCCACTTCTATTAAATTGACCACGAGTAATTTAAAGCAGAGTAAAAAATGCTAAACTACTGCCATTCATGTTTATTCATTTTCTAAAGTTATCTTAAATTTAATTTGTAACACTTTTCATCAGTTTTTCTCCTCCTTGGACTCCCAGTCTAATTTGTTGACAGGTCAGTGATCTGCTTTCAAACGCACTATAATTCACACACATCTCCCCTTTCTTGCCTTTTCAATTTCACATTCTTAGGCTATCTTCAGCTGCTTTTCTCTCTCTGAGACACTGGTAGTGTCACTGGTAGTGTCACTGAGACAGACTGGTAGTATAAACCTGGCAAATGTTCAGGCTGTATGGGTAAGCTTTTAAAGCTGACGTTCTATAAATAACATAGGAACATACAATTTAATGAGAAAAGACAACATGAAAAATAGTAGATAGATGACATTTACTTTTTACACAAGAATTAACTTGCAGATCTCAGTTTTTCAGAGATCAAGGAAGTCAAATGCTTCACAAGCTTAAAAAAGTTGATTGCATAGAGATGAAGGGAAATGTGATTTGTCTGATAGTCTTCTTGTACCTTTTTTCAAGCATCTTTCAAAGCAAAGCACTGGCCTCCCAATATGGCTGCTTTCTAAATATGCAGTAGGATTAGATATCCAGAATAAGTGCCCTTAAAGATCTGAAATACAACTGTGATAGTGAGGAGCTCACCAAGTTTGCCAATCAATCAGAATTATTTTCACTCAGTTTTTTACTATGTGATAGTATCTGCAGATTGACTTGGAAACCCACTGTGGCAGATGCTATGCACACAGACAGGATGAATTGCTTCCTCTTCGAGGGAGTTTATGATTGCATTTCAAAATTAAGGGACGGTCTTTCTGGTCCGTATGACAAAAGTAGCAGATCAAATGAAATGGGCATTAAAATTTCAACAGCTCTGAAAATGAAAACATTCCTCTATAATAGTTACTGTCATTGCTATCTTATTTAAATATTTTGTTTATTACTTGATTGGACTTTTAAGACTACCTTTTCTCCTCAGGGTTAACAACTACGTACATTTTCTCCCAAGAGTTTGGGCACAAAGCATTATGTTCCACTAGTCCATGTGAATATTAAATATCCATATGTGATTTTCCCAATTTTTTGCTCCTGTTGCTGTATAGTGCAATTCAGACAAGGTCACCCTGGGATTTCTCCCTCTGGAAAATGACAGCAATAGGGAAATGACAGGCATAAGGAAAATGTCATTAAAGCAGATGTCCAGCTTTTAGGTTTTTTCAGAAGATCTGTTTACCCTGGCAAGATGGTTCTCTCTCTTTGCTTTTTTGCAGCAGCACTAAGCAAAAACAAGTATATGAGGCATCTGCCTATATATCACAAGGGCAATTTATGTATATAGTTGTAAGAAAATGCTAGCCAAATACCTTTAAAAGCATCAGCTAACTCAATGTACTTAAAGATGCTATACTATCTGCAGTTTACAGCATCCTATAATCCATGTCCTAATCTAGGTAATATTTAGTCTACTGATAAGATCTCAAGGTCACAGTTATTTATTAATTAATCCATTTTAATATCTTGATTTGTGAGAGAAGGGAAAAAGCCCACACATTGCTTGCTTGTGCTATGTGATACCAGAAGCTTAATTAAAGCTATTTAAAAATAAAATCCACTGGATGCCATAAAGGTGCCAGGTGCACAAGTCATTATCTCTAGAGAGAAAAAGGCACATTTTAGTGGCCATAAAAGCTAAGTTTTTCTAATACCATCACGAATAAACCTTTCAGTTAACCTGAAAATGCACAGTGCTTGTTAGAGGTGAGCACAATGAAAGTATTATCTAGGACAATTTTTCTTCTAATGAGCAAAAATGTAAAATTAACTGCAAGAGAGCTCACAGTATTGACTGAATATAAACAACTGGAGACTGCGGCTACTGCATAAGCGCATAGGGAACAGTAGGTTTAAATAACCTAACAGTTTAACAGTTCAACAGTTCTTCTAGAGTAATTTTACATACTTAACAAGTATTAAGGAAAAAATAGTCGTGTCCCAGCCTTTTAGTAAATGGCAACTTGGGATACCCAGTAAAGAATGATGGTAAAAACTCAGAGTCTGTTAGTACAGGTAATAAGTCTAAATAGTCTACCTGCTACAGAAACGCCCTATTGATCTGGCCACTTAGCTTTGATAAATGGGTGTCATATAGCAGAAACCATAAGAAGGAAGAAACTCATGATCCTGGCACCGAATCTTAATTTATTGCAAGAATGTCAAAGTCGGTATTTTAAGAAAACACTGGTATCTGTGACAATGCAGGCTGCTTTCAAATGACACTCTTTTCCCCTCAGCCTGGCAAAATGTCACAAGCGTTACTATTTCATTATAAACTGCCTCTTCCATCAGAGAAGTTGCAGTATACACCACACAATTGTCTGTAATCCAGAATCCAGTACGTGCTCTACTTAGCAATAAAGATTAATTTAGGATTTTTCATATCATCTGCTGGCCACAACATCCACATGCCATTAGTGGTTTTACATCTTCAGTTTATTTCTCCCTCTGTGATCTACTATAAACAATTAGAAGTCCAAAGCACTGCACGATAGACCTGCTAATGAAAACGCTCTGCATGTAATAGAAACTTGTTCCAAACTTCAACAATCTGTTGGAATACTTTGTCTTATTATTGGTTTAAGTAGTTAATACCTGTAAGAACCAGTTTAAAATGTATATGCTCAAATCACTATTGGACATAGTGGCATGCTTTAAGAATTTTTGCAAATTCTGTAGAGAAATTCCAGGAAAGCAGTTTGCAAAACCAATAAATAATGAATTCATACACCTTTATGAGAAAAGGAGATTTACTCCCCCAAAAGGCATTAGGCAGTTTCTAGATCATCCGTAGACAAGCTTGGGATGGAAATGACAGAAATTGCACTGAATCAGAACATTGAATAAATTAGCTAAAATAGAGACCTACATCTGTAAACTTCAGGTTCAGCTGTTAATTTAACTACATCCAAAACATCCACTAAAGGTTTTGCATTAATATAATGGCCACGAATGAGGAACAGCTCATGATTAAATGTGTGTTTCTAATACTCTTTTCCAGGAATCAGTTCTAGAATCAACACTATACAATCATTTTCATCAGTGATCTGAAAGGCAATTTCTGATAAAACCACAGAATGCCACACAGGCTGGTGAAAAGTGAAACATTAAGAGGATATTGCGGTCACACAGGGCTTGTCCACAAGGAGCAGTGAGAGTGAGAGAGGAACCCAAAGCTCATGAAAACCCTAGCTCATGCAAATCGGTTAAGTATTGCCAGCACATTGCAGTGTGGTGAGGTCTGAACGGCTCACATCTGGGAGCAGCAATGCTGATGCTGACTCAGCAATGCTACTTTTACATTGAGGTGGATCGCAGGACTTCATCTTGGGGTTGTCCAACGCACACACAGCTTAAGAGTATCTGGATCTCGGGTCTAGATATGACTGCAGAGCAATCTGGATTGCATCATAAACTGAGTCCAATTAAACAAAGTATTTTAACACACTGAAAACATTTAGGGACAAATCGTGCAGGCCAGGTCTTCAAAACAGGGGACTGTAAAGTCGTGGTTCTAAGAAATTACACTGGATAAGCAATGTCACGCCAATATTCAGTGTTCTGCAGTGGCAAAAAGAACATACAGTCAATGAAGAAATAACTTTACTTATATGGATAGTGTTGGAATACTACATAGCACTCTGGTGCCCACATTTTCAAGAGATACTGAAAAACCTGGAGCCAAGGTCTGGAAAATATTGCCTTATTGTGAAAGGTATAAGCTGCTGAATATTTGACTCTAAAGAAAACTCATTTAGCAAAACAAAGCACAATATGTATGTGAAAGCTGAAGCCAGACTAATTCAAATTGGAAATAAACCATAAATTTTTAGTAATGAAAGTGATAAGTCACTGGAATAAAATTCCAAGGGAAGTGGCAGATTCTTTTGATGTCTTCCTCTCTTTTTGGAGGACGGAGCATGAGCTTAATCCTGCAGTAAAGGTAAATAGTGAAAATGAGGCTCTGTGATAAATAAGAGGTTATCTTAGCTCTCTGTGTCCTCTGTCATAAACCCTAGAATCTAAAAAAGTGAAAAGCAGGTAACAACAGCATAAGATTCTCCTATATCCTTCCATTTGATAATTATAGTTTGAGGTATTGATCCATTTTCCTCTGGAGAGAAACAGATCAATAGAACAGGCTCACAAAAAGAAAATGAAGTTTGGCTCTAAAATTGGTAACTACATCTTCTAAAAGTAACAAGCTTGCTTCTGTGTTCTGGCTGAGAAGACATTCTACGAACAATTATAAAGTTTGATAAAACAGGAAGAGAGATGAAACTTAGGCTTGATATTATCAGGAAAAAGAACAGAATTCAAACTGGTCATTGAGCCAGGGAATAATTTCAGAGTGGTTGTGACAGATGCACTAAACCCCATAACTAAACCAGCAGTAATTTGGTACAGGCTCCAAAGAAGGTAGATCTCAGCTGTAGCTGGGCCAAGAATTCCTCTAGGAAACCCATGAAGGAGCAAAGTGATAGATTAAGCATTGATGCATATGAGTTTGGAACATCAATCACGATCAGCACACAAATAGTGGTGGCTTTTCCAAGACTCATTTATCAGGGAACAAAGCAAGCTGTGGGTACGAGGAGTGTCATGCATACCTTTCCCATTGAATGTAATTTGACTACAAGCCAAACACTTTATTCCATAAGTATGACAGCCTAAGTGAGCCTTCTCTGAGCTCTCCCTGCAAGGCAGCATGGCTGTATGGCGGTGATCCCTTCAGCCGGGATGCCTCTCAAGATCGCTCCTCAAGGTAGAGAGACCTTTCATCAATGACAGATCTTTGGATGACCCAACTTGAGCTCTCCCTAAATTGCAACTTGACTGCATGCCAGGTGACTCTCCCCTTGAGATGGGAGGCCTCTCAAGGTTTTGGATTCCTTACCTGAGACTAAGAGATCTGCTCTTACACAAGGTGGAGGTACCCCTTATTCACAGTAGACCCTTGGTAAGTGACTGATAGCATGCTGAATTAATACTAATGAAATCCATGTAGCTAATTCTATTAAACATAAACTATTGTCCAAGTCTGATACTAAAACTGGACCTATCTGCATCTAAGCTCCATCAGGAATGTAGAAAGCAAGGGCGTCTACTCTGAACCTCATGACTAAATAGGAGGATGTCCCTTATGCTTTTGCATCTCCGGTCTCTGTGCAAACCATTCTAGCTGTATTCTAACTCTATTTACCTTTGCATGTTTCATCCATGTAGCATGTAAAAGAGTAAACCTTGTCACTGAGCTTTGTTAAGTCACACTTTTACAGCATCATATTAAAATAACTTTTGCTAATACCTTTGACGGTGGCTCTTTAAGTGATCTAAACCTTCCATTTGTGACAGTGGTGCATAACATTGTGAAGGTTGCCTAAGAACTGGTAAACAAGTACTCAAAATGAGAGAAGGGAAGAATGGGCAGATACAGCAGTGAGATATTTTTTCCATTGATAGCCAGAGGTCAGTAATTACTTGGAAAATCTGTAAGCAATGTCACACAGGAGGTGAGAGAGGAAATGAAATATGATTAAGAGTTCTCTTTAGGCATGCTGTGTGAAAGGCCTGTCTGTTCACCACCTCAGATAAAGCTGTTGAGATTATCACATTATAGAAAGATTTTTTTAGAAGAATACTATTCTGATTCGTATTTAATGACCAGTGCTCCGTACGCCTGCACTGCGTATGTGATCATTACCAATTTGGTCACGTTAATAAGTTTTGTAAACTCATCACCTCATGCATGGGGGTTTTTTTTGACCATTAATTTTACCACTGTTCTTCCACACAGATCAGCAGGAGGGAAATCCCAGCACAGCATTTTTCACACGCAGAATGCCATTCTGACCAAGACAGTGGAGGGTATATAGGAGCGGCTACCATTCTGACACCATGGGGCAGTCTTTTTTATCAAAAAGGGCATGGATTTCCATAGGAATTTCAGGGCTTAAAAATAAACTTCATTTTTTTTTTAAAGAAAATAGTCCCACAATACATTTATGAAATTTCTGTGCACTGTTTTCTTATTAGCATAACACTGAATAAGTTCTTCCATTAAAGCATGTTAGTAAAGGAAAAAAACACTGACTTGAACAGATTTTGGGCCAGATCTTTCACCACACAGTACATCCATATTTTCAAGTGGTTTTCCTAACAGGTTGATCTAAAGTTAATCAGATTCTT
>NW_009910408.1:151666-174492 GCF_000696875.1 Nestor notabilis
TAATAAAGTTTGAATCCATACAATGGATTAATCCACATGCCCACACACATATCTGAGAAGAAAGACTGATGTTTCTATGATTCACTATCCCACTGATGTTTCAATGATTCACTATCCCACAACAGAAAGAGTCAACTTTGTCCATATAAGAAGCAGAACCATTAAACTACGAAGAGCAGTTGAACCCCAAAAGCCTGGCACTCCTCTCTTCTCAAACAACTCCTAAGAAGTTCATAAGAAAACATGCAGAAAGAATACTGAAATTGCTGATCCTTAGTTTCATGCTAAGTCCACTATTCACCACCAACGGCCAAAATACAGCAGACATCTTTGACAGATGCAGGTACAGTCATGCACCTTCAGCCACAACAATTTTCTGAGTGACAAAGCAAAAGCAGGAACTTGCATTATTCTTAGGTAAAGCTGCCTTAAACTGGACTTTGTGGCCCTCACCTGAAAGTCCAGACCTTGACTAAGAAAGAGATATTAGGACTACTTTTTAGTAACATATGGCTTCTTGATGTCTACACACACACAAAGGACTTCAAGGATTAATAGTTTATAACAGCTTGGAGAGCCACACAACATAATGAACACAAGCAACAAATCTGAACTTGAATCTGCTACAGCTGCAGTGCTCCATATATTGCTAAGCAACATAAAGTTAATTTAATTTCAGGCATTGAGAAACTGTGCCTCACTTTCCTAGATAACTTCTCTGGGACACAATACCACTGGACAAATGCTGCATGTTTCAGGCTTTGAAGTCAGTATGTGTACAGGACCCTCATCATTTTGCTCCTGCACCCAGGCATTGAAAGAACACTAATTCTATTGAGAAATGTATCACTACAATATAGAGGAACAGAAAAGCTGTGCCCTTTTTTTTAGTAAGGATCGATATTAAAATAAGATAGGCCTTTCTTTAAAGATCTTACTCCCACAAGGAGTAATAGACAATGTAAGAAAACTTTAAATCCTGAAAGTTATGAACCTAAATCCTAAATTATCCTAAGCATAATCCTAAACTAGATCAACTAAACTAGGGTTAGGATTAGAATTAGGATTTGATTATTCCTTTTTATTATATTTCTTGCATATTTTTGTCCTAAAATATTCTTAATCAGAACACGAAACATTGTTTATCATTTAGATTATTTTGATGATAACACTCTACCATTTCTATTGAATATACTCTGGTGCATGGTCCATGATACTTAATGAATAGCTTTTAAAAGTTTATTGGATGATTTCCTAATTGCCTAGTATTTTTCTCTTTCTGCAGAACAAAGTAGATCGTACCCTCACAGGAATTCCTTTATTTTCTTTCCATAATACATCAGCAGTAGCTTTTAAAAATTATTTTCACATTACGGGAGCTTCTCTTTTTTTAAACATACGATTTTCACTGTCAAATGGGACAAGTGACTGAAATAGTGCAGACTTACTCTCATATCTGTTATAGTATTTTTTCATGCTTGGAAGTATTGTAATATTCAAGGGAGCAATTAAAATTGTTACAATGTGTAGTAATAAAGAATATGATTCTCAAGTCCAATACCAGCCAAGAAGATTTAATAAACTGAAAGAACACTGTATTTCTGGATGTTATAATATGCTATGTAAATATTTACTGTGAAAAGAATAAACTTCTTTATAGTTTAAATTTTTAACAAAAAAGGGAGAGAAAAATTTAAAAAGTGTCCATAGCATAACACCGATGCAATGGACCACTTAGAAGGCAAAACATTCAAGCAATAAGATTAGAAATCTATAAATATAAATAATGTTGTTTTGTAAGTGACAAACATGTTCATTCAGGAATGTTCTTACTTTATATCACACACCATGCCATATATTTGGTTTCCGTGACTTCATCAACCTCTTCAATATTGCATTTTTCTACTTAGAGGGACAAATTTAATCCCATTTCTCCTTCTATTACATATTAATGTTTACCAAAATACTGTATCCGTGAGATTTATATTTCTTGAAGTCAATTTCAGTACTTGAAACAGCACTGACTCAATGGCTTTTATTGAAATAATACGTGAAAGCTTTTCGATGAAACATAACTGCTTTAGTATTTCCCTTTAGTCCCTTCCTGACATACTTAAAAGTATATTTCTCACACTTTCAAAGAGATCTGGTCTCTTAAGGAAAGAGCAGACAAAAACTGTAAAAATAAAGAATTTTGACAGGTATCAAACTTAAAGCAAAGAGCAGTAACATTAACACGTGGCAAATCATTCCTCTTTGCTATGCACAAATCCTTTTGCAAGAATAAGAGCAAGAGTTTAGTAGAACTTGCAACACCATCCCTTCCTCTCTACCCTTTATCATTCCTGAGCTCTCAATTTCATACAACTCCTGAGCTACATTGCTCTTCAGCTTGGCCTTACATGCACACCTGGGACCAGGTATTCCAGACAACTGGATTATTGGCAGAGGAGGCAGGACTGCAAGAGGCCTTATTCCAAACCATGTAACTTGCACATATTAAAACCAGAAGTTTTTCTAACTGTGCAGTTTCAATGGGATGAAAGAGATCAGTGGACATGGATAACAGGGGAGCTAAGGATAAGGCAAAAACTCCAGTGCTACAAACTGGTGTAGCATGTCTAGTGGTGGTGGTGGTGTGTTCTAGTTGCATCCTATATCTTCAGCAAGGCTCTTTCTGTCTCCTATTTTACATATATGTTGCAACCATCTGCAAGTTACAGTTTCTTACCCATAAAACCAGGAACAGTTTTTTTTACATGGCTTCTTTTGGTTGTCACTATATATGTATATATGTTATGGACATACTAAGAACATTGCTAGTATAAGTCAGGCTTGACGTAAGATCTAGACAAGCTACCCTGGAACCACAGACCCGAATAATTCACATATTACATTTTTCACTGAAGAGATGAAACAGCATTGTTTAAATCTGTGGAGCAGGAACTACCTGCAGTGAGTGTGAGGATGGACGTTGACGTATGCAAAGGGATGGAGAGGTATTACACAGTAAAGAAAGAACTTGAAATTTTCTTTCTGGTATTTTAGTATTTTTATGTTTTGAAATAATGGTGTTTTGGAGAAGTATCTTTCCATATAAATAAAAGGTAATATCCTGAAAAGATTAATTTCTATTAGAAATTTAAAAAGTAGAGATGAAGCTATCAACAGAAGGGTCTAAAGACATCTATAGTATAGCCACACTGAGGATACATATAAATTACTACTCCAGAGTCAGCACACTGAGTTGTAGTTTGGCAGACAGCTCAGAATTCCTGAACCCTGGCTCAGGGGATCAAAAGGGGAAGATCTGAACATCTGGCTGATGGTGGGAGAGAAGATAGTTTAAGTTTCCATTCTCTTCAAGCTGTATAAGATGTCAAGATGCATTTTCAGCACAGTAATTGATCTCTTGATTAAAACAAAGTGTTCCAGATTTCAAGAGGGAATAAAAAAAAGCAGCTAACTCCCATATATATATATAAGGAGAATAATTTTTAAAGTTTGGAATTCTGAAAGCTTACAAATCTTTTGTGTTTAACAAAGTTCCACTTGAAGATGAACCTTCCTATGAAGCTGACTGTGTAAAGTTTTTTATTGAAACATCTGAGGTAAATTCAATTGCTGTATTTTGCTTCAAAAACATTCAAGAATAGCATGTAGTATTTTTGCATGCTAAAATAGTTTTGTTTAGTGTTTGTAAATTGCATAGAGAAAACTCAAACTGAATGTACATTAGGGCAATTTCACACCATCGTTTTATCAATTTTGCTGTAAGTGAATTTAACAGTGGGTGAGCAACACTTGCAATGAAAAAATACAATAGCAATGAAGTAACTATAGTCTTTCATCTTTTCCTTTATAATATGCTTGTGTGCATATACAGGAATTGTAACTGTGTGATTTGAGTACTGAATGCAAGACAGAGGTGTCAAAACAGTCACTGCCTGAAGCAAAATAATATATAATTTTCCTTTGAATAAAACAAACAAGAACTGCATGAAATAAAGTATCCTATGCTGTGGACGATGGCTAAAACGGGACAGGAAAACCCAAGTATTTCAAAATCTTTAAAGATATCCTAAGAATTAAGAATAGAATCAAGTTGGCATACAAATAAAATCTGAGTGCTAGACTAATCACTAAGAGCACAGCAAGGACAACAAAGATCTGTGTGTCTGCCATTCTTCATGAAGTAATGTTTTCCATGCTTTTTCAGCCACGGGTCCCATGCTTTTTTAGAGGTGCTGTACCATTACGCAGAGGGCAGACAGAGCAATACAAGGTCCTCTGACTTCTCTAGGGCCACTTAACCAACCAGTTTAAGAAAAATCCATCCCCCAACTCTTCTTGCCTACTCCTGTGCTCTCAGGTTGTGTGCTCCTCTACCCACCTCTCAACACACATTTCAGTTTGCTTAAACTCATGTCAGGACAGCTAGAATGAACACTTCCGACTACACTGCTACAGAAAGTGAGCTTCATAGCAACAAGCACACTCAAACAATTAAAGGCAGTGTTTAAGTAACACAGAAAAGTGAAAACAACAAAATAAATCCTAAATAATGAGCTAGATTAGGTTCTGTTGCTGGAATTTTGTGCCTCGTTGGACCCTTTTCTCACTGGCTGTTTCAGATGGAATTCTACCAAATTCTGCATTACTTTTCCATGCTTACCAAAGTCAGTGAAAACACAGTGATGAGAAGAAAACTGTATCCTTTTTAAGACTGCAGTATTCAAACTGTGTATCAAATGCACAAGGATTGGCCCTAGCCTTCTCAGGCTTACTCGGGCTGAAGGAGAGAGGTTCATACTGGGGATCAAAGGGATGATTTCATCTAAGATGTGACGAAATGCAGAGAAGGGCGCAGCAACTGAAAGAAATGATGTATGCGTGTGTGTGTGCTTTAATTTGGTTTGGTTTTGTTAAGAAAGTGAAGCTCTCATTCAAAGAGAGTTTTTCTTAATGAAAGAATTTTTTATTACAGATGACTGTGATAAGAGGGCTTTCTACTTTGTAACTAAGATCTCTGGGTTTGATTTATTTGTCTCCTTTCTTCTAACCTTCAAACGACTCCTACAGTCCTTTTTGCACAGTCTTAATACAAGAAATGGAAAGCTTCACAAACAAGAATGAACTGTCATCAGATGAAGCTGGAAATTTGGAACTCAAATTCCTTGGACTGTAAATGATGCGACAACTTGGCCTCCCTTATCCTTGGAGGCTCATTTGTGTAGCTACAAATCATAGGAAAAATCTTTCAAGATGAAATATGAAAAATGATAACAGAAAATAATTGCTTAACACATGCATAAAAGTATGACCTGAGCAGTAATGCCACGATTACATTTAATACCTGAACAAATGCTTGGCTTTGAGGAAAAGAGATTCTCTCAAAAGACACATCTATAATTACAACTCCTTTGAAATGAATGTTGCACAAGTCCGTAGGAAACATTACACACAACTAAATGATTTCTGCAGCCAATATACAGCAGAACCTGAAAACCCCCTGGTACATGTTGCATCAAAACACACCAAGCTTGTTTCTGTGAATTCCTTTTAAAATTCTATACCTCTCTGGGAATGAGCCTCTTTACTTTGTTCTTTTTATGTGCATAAATACGATTAGAGAGAGGCAAAGGTGGGTGGATACCTTTGGAGTATGTAAATAGTAACTATCAATAACTTTGGTAAAACTTCTGTAATAAATGACTGTAGCTATGTGGGAAAATTTGCATCACTTTATGCTGCCTGTGCAAATACATCTTGGTGACTGATCTTCTACTATGAACTCTTATGCTTTTGTTATTTTTAGTTAATTCTGTGCAGGATGCCCTTGGGAGCCACAAACTCCAGTAATAATTGCAGCTACAGTTTGGAATCTATCTCCTCACGTGTACGATGGCCTTGCCCTGACCATCAGACAGAAGTTATATAGTGAGATTTCTCATATGCTTCCACAGAGCAGGGTGACCTCCACATGGTAATTAATATAATTGCATGATTATTGTTGGCTCTGCTTGGGTGTTTCTTTGTTCAGTACTGTCTGGATGACTGGAGGATGCATACCCTCGTGTAATCCTTGTCCACCTTTGGGCAGTCTGCCACCTCCTCTGACCTTTCCCACTGAGTACCTACCTACTCCTTCAACAGGCAGCTGCATAGTCATTGATTCTTGACAAACGTGCCAAGAATTTGTTACTAAGTTATAGAATGATCTAAAGGTGTATCTTACTGGTTGCTTCAAGTCAGCTGGTATTTCACAACATAAATTAAGATATTCTGTTGGGAGTCTGGAAGAAAAGAGCAGTAACGCCTGAGAAATGCAGAGAAAAGTTGCAGTACTTAAGATTTTCATGTACTTTTGGGGATTTTCAGGCTCCTCTTCCATTATGCAACTTTTTCATGAAAATGTTCTCATTTTTCAAAAAAATGACCATATCAAGCATGTGCGTTTCTACTTTACGCATATGTAAAAATCTCTGATATATTGATATATAGGTCATTAGCAGTGTTTTATGGCACCCAGCCTATTGCAAACACTAGCTGAGAGGAGAGTTGATGCTTTCTGAAAAGGCAGCGTGGTCTAACACAGCCAAACCCTCCTGTCACTTACACAGGATCTGCTGCGCTCCTGTGCTTGGACACAATCTCCCACATGCTTCTTTCAGCCTGGCACGTACTTGGAAAAAAACCATTTCCATAATGAAATGCAGATAAAATGCAGGAGTAAAGCATACGCTAAGTATTAAATACAAAGCCATTTAAAGTAAAATATTCCCAAATCTAATACAAGTCCTATGACCGTTCCAAGCTCCTTAAGAGCAACTGAACACACTCTGCACTCCCTTTTCCACCCTTCGTGTGGGCAATCCAGCATATTTTAATTGGAAAGTTACTATCCAAACCATATACATCCTTCTCTGCAGATTAGGGAAAAATCAAGCCTTGGTTACACCTTCAGAGAGAGCGTTCCTTGTCCCCTGTGGCCTCTCTTTCTGTACTCTCCTTATCTACGCTGGTCTAACTGCTTGGTACAGCTGTATGATCAACTGATACAGCTAAAGACAATAAGCAATAATAATGTCAATGACACCATTAAAGGAAAACTTAGTAGATAAAGGCTGGAGCTGCTGTTGAAGACGTCATTAAGTGTGGTTGTAGCAGGAGATCATCTGCAACTGTTGATTGTGCAGCAGCCAACACAGATGAATCAGACTCTCCAGGTGTACACAAGTATTTTCAAGATGGTAGCAAACACGGTACCTAATGTATTGGCTTCTAAACTTGATGATTCCAAGTATAACCCCATTACCAGCTCCTGTTACATTGATTTATTATCCACATCTGCCTGCCACAGGATCCTAGCACTTTCTTTCAGAGGGCACAGTTGGAGACTAAGGAAAATGCCCACAAAGCAGGACCCAACATGACTATTTAATTCTAATTTCATTCCAAGTGGGAGAGTTGTAATTTTATTGATTCTGGTTCAAAATCAGAAGGATCTCTGACCTCTGAAATGTTACATGGGCAATTTTTGCTAAATTAGGACTCAAATCTCCATGAGTTGCATAAATACATGCTGTGTGACAGATATGTTTTACAACTGGCAAGTTCCTTAAAACACATGCAGTATAAAATATGGTTAAGTATTTCAGTAAAACTTAAATAACAACCACAAAGCACCAGTAAAATACTGCAAAATACCCATAAGGGCTTGGTTCAAATAACAGAAAACACAAAATTACGGGGTTGAGGCTTGGAACTATCAGAAAATCCCTTAAAACCACATGAATTTCAGGGAATTAAAAGATGGTTCCAGGCTATACTTTGAATTTGGGGGTATCTATCACTATGAAACAGGTCATTAATGGTATTTAAAACTAATCTTCATGTGAACACGTTGATATTTCTAGTTGTGCAACATTATTAAAGCAAAAGAACCAAGGGTGAATTTGATGTTTTAATTTATGAAGTGGCAACTGGAAATCCTGTTTTGCTGATACACCTGACCTTGCTAAACCCATGGTGTCTCTTTGCAAAACTGCTGAATACTCATTTTTAAGCACGTTGTCCTTCAAGTGCTGTTTTAAGCACCCCCTACTACACGAACAGATGAAGCAAACTGCCGACAAGCTGCAGTGCATGTAATACACACAATGTGGTTAACAAACAGCAGTCTGTAAAACCACAAGGCCACCTAAGACTCTGATTAAGTCAAGAGAAATCAGCATTGTTATGCCAGGATTACACTTCTGTCTAAAACTTCTTTGGTTTTAGGCATCTCTATCTATTTAAACACAGATGTCTTGACAAATTTCTTACACTCTTCATACAAATATTAGACAAAACTAAGCTTGATCTTGAAGAAAATTTGTAGAAGGAGAACAAAGCAGCAATTAACCCCTAAGACTTGCACTTCCATTTTCTAGCCTCCCACTGCTGACTTGGTCATTCCTTTAATAACAGAGAGATTTTCAAAATTTCTAGTCCATTAACCAACATTGTGGACACCAAGAAGCAGACAGGAGAAGGCACATGAAAACAGGTCTTTTTCAGTAAGGAAAAAATAGGAAATGTTACACATAACTGTACAGGAAGGAAGACAAAATCAGATTGACTCATAAATCTGAAGCTTTTAAAAGTATTTAAGGTTGGTTTTTTTAGCTTTACAGGACTCCGGCTTTGGAGTCCTGTTGTTAAGCAGGATTACATTCTGCAGAATTTCTACTTTTTTTAACATGATGAGATAAGGCATTATTTAAAATATTTGAAAAATAGTATAGAATCATTCTTAATACCCGATACCTTAAAGCTAATAAATACAGATGTGCTGAGTTTTATAATTTCAATATTGCTTTAATACTCCACTGATTCAGTGTATATTATGATGTACCTGTAGATACTAAGTTTTACTATCAAATGCACAAAAATAATTAATTTACAAAAATCCTGTCCATTTTCATGGCTTTATTTTATAAATTTAATTGAGCTTTCTATATTGTAAATTACATTCTTAAGGGACAACATCTTACATTTCATCAGATTAATGCTCTGCCAATTTAATATTCTCACTAAGGGTAGTAGTTTTCATAACAATAAACTAGCTCTCTGAGTCCTTATTTGGATGTTAAAAGACATTATTTCTATTCCTAAGATCACTGCTATTACTCTTTCCAGACCTAGCCCTGCTCTTAATATTAGCTAACAGGAGATTAACATAATGTGCTAAATGGCTAATAAAATCTTTTATATGTTTTGTATTTATTATTTGAGAATCTTTACTTTTTCTCTTTATCAACATAGTGTTGCGACAGAGATTTGGATACTATGAATTATCCTAAATTTGGATGAAACGTTAACCAAGATCTGTATTCAGGTTATTATCTAACTCCACAGAATCTTCTTGAGCTCCCTGTATGGAAATAAGGATGAAGAAATAGAAATTCCTCTGAGGTTATAAAGTTTCTGGTGTCTGATAGAGGAGAGAGGAGGAGAAAAGGAACTGTTCTTCTCCCCCCACCAAGTCAATTCACAAACACACACACGAAATCAAAGACAGGCAGTCCTGAAATGCCCAAGCTCCACTTCCTGCTCCAGTCAAGGAGTGATTATTTCTACAAATCCAAGCAGCACCCCAGGGACAAACACAGCAAGCGTATACCTCCCTGGAGTGTGCCACAGTGCAGGATTTCCCCAGACATCTTCACAGGAAAAGGAAAGTGAAGATTCAAGCCTGCTCAGGCCATAAAGGAAACTGCGTGAGGCTTTCCTGCATCTGGATGCATTTCTCTCTCTGAAGGGATGAAAATAACACCAGTTCACCTTCTTCCACTTAAACATATACTCCATCTTTTTTGTTGTTGTTGTTTGGGGTTTGTTTTTTTTTTTTTCCTTACAATTTGATGAGGGCAATTTTGATTTCTTGATTTTATTTTTTTTTAAGAAAAAAATGAAAGGAAATGATTAGAAAACAGAAAGAATCTGAAAACTTTCATTTAAAGATCTCTGTCTCTGCCTTCCCAAACTCTCTTGTCGTATTCACATTTTGGTTTGGGTGTGAAATTACAGATTCCCAATGAGATTTCCCACTGTATTAACTTCTGCATCAAACATTTTCGAGTGGTTCCTTTCCCTGAATGTCAGAGTAGAGCACAAACACTATAAGCCTCATCCAAAGGCTCATAGCCCTAGAGTTCAAGTTTAGGACTTTATATTTCATTTAAGTTACCAAATACATTTTCCTCCCTCATTTAAAAGCAAGCTGCATTTCATTCATTTACATTTACACAAATCTACACAGAGTCCGAGATGACAGCTTTCTGGACATTAATTCAAGGAATCTCACTAGAGCCCAAGCAGAGGGCCATACATATGCCAGGAGATTAAGTAGAAAACCTACTACTACCTATAGCTGGAGATACATTTCAACTACTAAGTTAGAATTCAGAAGGTTTCCTTTCCAGATGTACCTTAAGAAAATCTGCTTTCTCCAAGGAGAGTAGACTATTGCTCTAGCAGTTGCAAAGACATCCATTGCCACAGCCCCTGCCTTCAACAGCAAGAATCTCACCGCAGCTCTTGCATGATTAACAAAGCTCTGAAGCACTGGCTGGTCTTAAGACTGCCTTAATTAACCCTGATTCCCCTCACTGCTTCTTTCACCTTAGTGATCCACAGATCTGAGAAAGCACTTCCAATCTCCTTCCACACCTTTAGAAGTCTCTTTAAAAGGTGGCAGCTGGTAGTGTTACTCTCCTCAAATTAATCTAAGTAGCTTCACGGGGATATCCATTGCTCAGCATTGTGACACCAATGGTCTCATTACTGCAGGACTGAAATTTCCACAGCAAAGTGCAATTTTAGGAGGAACCACTTTCAATCTCTGAAGCATCTCTCTCTGTCACAAGGACACAAAGCTACACAAGACGGAGAGTCACCTTCTCCCTCCCCAGTCTCTGTGACAGTTGTTCAAAGAGGAAAAAGCTCACAGATCTTTTTCCCCCTAATCTTTATCAAAGCAGCAGAGTGCAGGATACATTTTTTGCTCCTTGCATAAAGCTGAACGGACAAAAAGCATCAGCTGAAAGCCACTGTTGACAGCAAGAATATTGCTGTTTTCCTCAACATGAGATAACCACAAGCTGGCAGATTAATATGCAGACAATACTTAAGCAGTGAAGCTGTAAGACCAAGGACACTTACCTAACTACTTATCCTCTGCATCAATAAATATCAGAGGTTACACGTCCTCGAACAGACATTATTTTTTCCATGAAAAGATTCATGTTACTCATTTAGTCACACATTTCTTCAACTTGTTAAATTCTGAGGCATTTACACAGATGCATACAAATATGCCATTTATATATCAACAAAGGACTAAAGCAATTACGGAGTGTTTTTAAATGTTATAGCACATACTGTATTAAGCAAGTGAGGAACAATATATCAATCTCACTGTTCTCCTAGTTGAATATAAATGTAGGATCTGTATAATTCAACCATTTATATCTCCTAGATAAATACTGTAATTACTTACTTTGTCTATGTTGCTTTGAAATATCTTGTCGTAGGATGGTATCACTTGCAACAAATGGCATGGTATAAGCATTCATAAACACCAGCCTTGGAATATGTGCATACAGGATGGTTTGGAGAACCATTCTTAATGCAAACTGCAGGACATGTATGGGAAGATCACCTGCCAGATTATTCCAGGGGGAAAGGAGCTGGACTACTGCAGATCATTAAATACGACATACTCATCACCATTATGACTGTGAAGAAAATGAGGCAAGAGGAAGTGTCACAGGAGATGCTACAGAAAGAACTCAGTACTACTGTATCACATATAGGCAAAAGTAAACAAAAAAGGATCACTCAGTGTTCTAAGAATCCTATTTAAGTTAAAAAATCAAGCGCTTGAAAGTTCAGGAACGTTCCATTTATGGGTGCACTTGTATTTTCTACTCATTGTGCAGTCGTCTTCTGTACTACATGCAGATAACCTACCTGTCTCACCACTTTATTTACACACACAGAAGAATTATCTTAAGCACTTCTTTGTTCACATTTTCAGTGTATGGTTATCTGAATTTATTCTGCATTTACTGCTAATTGACAAATGTCTCGTATTCACCAACTTAGTGGTAATCTAAGGACTTTTAGAGATAAGGACAGGAAAAAACCACATGTAAAAAATATGTTCATAATCCCAGAAGCATTTATCACTTTATATTTTCTCTCTCAAGTGCATTTGAACCAAAGCAGAGTAAGGATTTACTAAAGACACTCACTGTTCTGCTATGATGAATCATTTCACCTCACTCTCAAACCTAATTAGCAACATGTTAGTGGGTGGAGAGAACAGATAACAGGCATCTAATCTGCCAAATGCTGCATCCACAGAGGCCCATTTATCTAACCTGCATGGTGTTTGGTGAAATTCTGGACAGATTGCTACGCTCTTAGAGAAGACTGCTTTTGTATCAGACGTGACCTTGCAAGTTCTGAAACACCAGGTTTAAGTTTCAAGTACTGAATATTTGGGTATAAAGTACTGAGCTCTGAGGTAACATGAAAAATTGATGCATATGATATCAAAAAAATAATCTCACTGGCCGTCTAGGAGCCATGACTAGCATCACCTCATGAAGGTATCTTCCAATGTAACAGGCTTATAGTTTGGGACCCATTTTATTTCATATTTAGTTTAGTATTTATGACCTTTATTTGTGCATTTTGTTGAGGATACAAAGTCAGGAGGTAGAGTCCTCCTAGAGGAAGATCTGAATGTCCTGTTGGGGGCGAAATGCATGATCTTGAAGACCCCAGAAACAGAACTGGTTTGAAAGTAATAGTCCAAAGGGCACGTGGGACTATTAACAAGAACTCCTGATATATACTGGGAGCTCAGTAGTTGTAAATAGCAGCCTGTTTTAGTCAGTCACAGGACGACTATGAGCCACTTAATTGAATCTGACCATGAAAAGGGCAAGGCAAGGTATTTCCATAAAGAAGAGGGCATATTCATACCACTGTATAGTATATCCTGTACCAAGGAAAAGAAAAAAATTAAATTTGGGGTATTACAGAGATCAAACATAAACCTATTTTATGGGAGGAGACTGAGGAGACTTGGATTTTTTACGCTGAAAAATGAAGCCTGGGAGGAAAGATGACTGATTGCACCAAATACAGTAGGGGCAAAAGATATGTCCAATCTGTGAGAGAATATTGGTTTTAGAATAAATGGGTAAAAACTGGTCATAAATTAAGGATGGAAACTTAAAGAAGGTTTGTAATCATTATTGCAGGAGTGTTGTCCTACAACAACCTTCCAAAGCAGAGACTGGGGAAGGAAAATTTAACAGGTAAAACTTAACCAGTCTTTGAAAAAGACTGTAAAAAGTTGCATGCCACGGCAGAGGACTGGATTTGGTGATAGAATCACAGAATCAACAAGCCTGGAAAAGACCTTTAAGATCATCAAGTACAACTGTTACCCCAGCACTGCCAAGTCCAGAATCTCTGAAGTTCCTTAAAACCCAATGTTTCTATTGGCTTAGCTGAAAGCCCTCATGTTTTTAAAGAGCTGCTTGCAGATAAAAGCACCACAGGCACCTCAGCACGTACAGAGATTAAATTTATTTTAAACAGCTTTTTTCATTCTGAACTGTATTTGTACTTCAAAATAGCCATTTGTAAAACCTTAATGAGGCACAATTGCTCAATCACACTTTCAGTACCCATAGCAGAATTACAGTCATGCAGTTCAAGATCACATTTGGTGTCACAAGCTATCTACGTCTAATGCATACAAGTTGGAAGCGCTCTGCTGGGCACATTTGGCTTTTAAATTTGTTATCTTCTTTGAAGCAGTCAGCCCATCTCAGGGAAAATTATGACCACAAAAGAGAAGTCACCTTAACCTGTAACAGGGAGGATGCTAATAGCTAGGACAATGACCTCTGGGTATTTATTCTCTATTTAATTAATTGCTTACTAAATAAAGCCTCTAAAAAAACCAAAAGTGAGAGAAAAAAGAAACTTTCCCAGCATGATATATGATAAATGGTAATTCCATATTGAATTATTACCCTCAATCTCCTCTTGCCTAACCAATCACAGCATGTCTGCTTACTGGCTTTCATAATCCAAGCTAAGCAATCTATATCCAACTAAAACTTGATGAATGCTGACTTCCAGTACTATCCCTTTTTGTCTCACTAAAATAGCTTTTTGTGATTTTCTGTTTCTGCTACATAAAAGTTCTTCCAGATTAAATACGGTATCTCAAGATAGAAATAGTTTCACACAATTGTTAAAGGGACTAATTTGCTCAGCTATGAGTTAAAATATGGAATGGAGAAAGAAGCATTGCAACCTCCTGTAATATTAAGATTAAATAAAGATTTTAATAAATGAGCATTTCCATAATGCCAAATGAAACTACTAAGTATTTTAGAGATGTGAAAAGTTAATATCACAATGCTTAAAAATCATTAGTTAGTCAATGTTCAAATTCAGAGACCATTAGAGAATTGCCTCCTCATGTAGAAGAAGATTCAAGGCAGCCTAAGTAATTTCTCAAGACACATGGCCCCACGAAAGAGTTGTTCAAAGTGTTGTGCTGTCTGTACACACTTATACAAACACAAAAGGAGAAGATAAGCACTCGGTAATTTAGTTCAACAACAATATAATTCCTTCTAAAATAGTTTGCTGGAAACACTCGTATTTTAACTTTATGGAAAGAGCCTGTCATCCCATTATTAAGAATAAAGTAAATAATGACATAAAAGCTAGAGTTCTTAATATTAATCCAAAAGTAAATATTCAGCAAAATGAAATCAAATTTTTACATAGGAAAAAATATGATCGACTTCGCTAGCTTTGCTCAACTAAGGAAATTATAGGATCATGTCAAACACAGGCCTGTTTATAAAGAATTAAACCATGAACTGACAGTAGCAGAGGCTGACCCTAAACTGCAAATTATTTTGCAATTGAAGGGGTCGAGTGCTACCCCTATAATCATTACACTTTTGCCAAACTGTCTTGGCTACTTACTAATAAAGACATAAAATACATTCACTTGACACAGTGATTGATGAAAATGCTAATGGTATTCTGCTTGCTTACATAAAAAAAAATTACTCTGGCTCTCCAGGCAAGTTGAATTTCATGAAACTAAGTTATCAAAATGTTATTTTACAGTTTACAATTTACATTAAATGATCCTTTTACACTTAAAAACTACCAAAAAACCAAGTTACTATGTGAACAGTGGATATAAAGAAAACTTACCCCTTCCTGATACGCATGTCCTCCAGAACTGTTGCCACAATAATGTAATGCCCTGTCAGGCATCCTCCACAACTGCTCTCTGCTTCAATCCAATACTGTCAGCATCTCCCGACTACCCCTCAACCCACCCAGCTTACACCTTTCAGCTTTTATCCGTTTTCTTCCAAATAATTTGGGACAGGGGTATCTCTGGGTGCACAGATTGGCCAGATATTGAATGTGAGCCAAATTAATTTGAACGTCTCAATTTTATGCTGGTGACCTTCTCCACAAGCAGAAGAGTAGGGGAGAAGAGATGAGAAAAGCTCAGCAGCAGCTCTGCTGAGCTCTTGCTTTCTATGAAACTTGTAAACCAGACTGATGAACGTATGGAGAGGCAGCAAAATAGCGTACATCTCATTTAATGAGAAAAATAGACTGCATGGTTTACAATTGGCCAGAACAACTCAAAGAAGCAGAAAAATTTCTGAGAACAGTATGCTGTATTTATTTGCCTTTTGTGGTCAAAATTAGTTAATCCTGATAACTTAATTTACATTTATTTCTTATCTGTGCTCATTTTTTTTCTTCTCATGCCTGAGCTTTTTTTCCTGGTTTTAATTTTAAGGCACAGCAGGGTTCCCGCTCTGTTCCTAATAGCTCTCACTGACAAAAGAACACATGCCTGTAATACAATAGTGAAAAAATTATAAGCAGAAAGCAACCAAACCAAAGGAAACTATCACCCAAACATGCGCACGTTATCAGCTGGGGAATTCTTGCTGACTTCAGCTGCTGCTAGTTTTTTTTCTTGGCAGCTTTCCATTCCACTGAAAAAGCTCCAACTTCATTTAAAACCTGGCTGAGTACGCTCAACAGTAATTCCACTTTCTGTTAAATTTAAATGGCTAATAACAGGATGTTTCCATACAGATGCCTGGAAACTCTTCAGTGGCCCAAGGCACAATGTTTGATCCACTTGAGGAACTGGTCCTGGAAGAGTCAAGTTCAAGTCCCTAAGACATTAAGAGAAGGAAAAGAATAGTCCCTCATAGGCAAACAAGGCCCCTAAAAGAGCTTTTAGGTCAGATGCACTCCAGAAGAAAGGATTTTTCTACAAAGGAAAATAGAAATAGAGTCCTGCCATTGTGTTTATGCAATACAATATAGATCAAAGAGTCTACTTTCTATGTTCTGCCACTAGATTACTATATACCTACACTACAGTATTACAGACTGATGCACAAAACACAAATACACATTTCATTGTGAAAAGCACCTATTCCAGCAATAAATTTTATGGTGCATCATCTATATCAGCCATTTCTCAGTCAGGCATTATAAAAGCACAAATTTAGATCAACTTGAAACACCTGCACTTGAAATTCCTTGTCAGCAGTAAGCTGATAACATAAGAGAAAAGGAGTCTTTCATATTAATAAACAATGTAATGGAACTGATACAATGTGTGGCTATCGTCCTTTCAAGTTGCTTTGAGAACATCTACATAAATTAAATACTCCTTTTTTTTCATTATCAAATCTCTGAGGTTATGATGTGCAGTATTTTATTAGTTCAGCAGTCTCACTCAAATAGTAGCTATCTAACATGATCCTTGCAATTAGTACCTTATGTACATTCTTGAACCAAATTCCTCCTCTGGGATTTAAAGAAAACCCAGGGTCTCATTTGAGTCTCTCTAGTAATTCAGCTACACGCTACACTTTTACAGCTATGCAAATTAGCTTCGAGGAACACCGTGATGTACAGCAAAGGAAGAGCTCTGAAAATTAAAATCCTGCAGGAGAGAAAATATTTAAAATTTCCTTTACATTTTTTCTTTTGTTTAGCTAATCCCTAAGGCATTAGGGCAGCATGTTCCATCTTGAAAGTCCCTGTAGAATCATGTACTATTGAGCATAACTACAAATGTGATGCTTTAAGCAGAAAGATAATGGTTTTTAATTGGCTCATCATTGCAGCTTCAGCCCAAAAGCACAAAAATGAATTTAGAACTAATATTAACAGGTGATAATTAAATTATGGGGTCTGCATGCTTAATATATCGGAATAAGGCAGATGAGGCAACTAAGACCATTAGCTTTAATAATGGAAATCAGTATCTACCTTAAGTAGTATTTTATAGCACATTAGCACTGGTTGATTAGTGTTAAATCATAAAATAAATTTTGTTTGATTACTAAAGCTTTTTTTTCATTTATTCTGCTCTGTACTTGTATACCTAGCACGCACACCGAACTAAGGATGCCCATTTAAACCACTGGGCAAATGAGCAAAACCCACAAATAAACCGGCTACTTAATTCATTGTGATGACTTGACTACTTTATTTTTTACTCAAATAAGTTTTTTTCTCCCCCTTAATATTAAAGCATATGTAGATTGAACAATGAGTACAGTGGGAAACTGGTTTGGAACAAATAGCTTTAGTAAAAGTATTCATTGTTAAGCCAGCAAGGTCCATAACCCCTCATTCCCATTCTCCCTTGGTGAAGCAGAACTACTTGGGTGCACCATTCTTACCACTCTAAGAAATGATGTCATGAACAGACTAACTCTGCACCTCCTTAAACCAACAAAACCAAACTTTGATGATGTTTTGGCATCACTTGAACTAACAAAAGAAAGCGGTGTCTTCTCTTTTTTCGTAATTTCTTTTCCATGCCTTTATACTTGAGGAAAGAGGCAGGCTTTGAATTTTCCTGTCTTCTTTAGAAGGGCACTCCACTATATGTCTTTTTGTTCACCTCCGCCTCCCTCTCCTTTCAATTTACTTTATCTAATGCATCTCTATCTCCTCAATCTTGCAAAACCCTGTATCATCTCCTATTCTGAGTCTCCCGTGACTACTGTCTCCAAATTAAAGCTTTCATTCTGCTTGCCTTTCTGCTGCTACCTACGCACTTTTGTCTTTCTGCAGTCTATCCTGACAACTTGTTCTTTCTCTTTACACCAGGGTGCTAAGGCTCCTCTTCTTTCTACCTCTATGTCTGCCTCTTCAGCTTTTGCTCAGCCATCAGCTTCTTCTATTTCCACTCCTACTTACAAAGTGTAAGTTATCAAGTGCTTCAGGAAACTTAGTTTTTCTGAGACTTGTCTACATTTGTGAAGTCTCTCTCATCCCGCTCAAGTTTAGTTCTGATCAGCACTTGTACCTTCTAAGCTACCCAGGATTTTCCACATTCAGCCTCCATCTGAAACAACCTTCTTCAAAACCTAGCTATTTATTCTTTGTTACTTTCTTCTCCTGCCTTTTAACTTTTTCTAACATATTTTGTCAGGATGGACATATATGAATTCACTTCCTCTCTATAAAATACACCACAAAAATGGTCCATGAATCTACAGAGTGAAGCAGCCATAAAGCTCCTACAAAGCTACCTATTCTCACTAGTGGATCTAGGAACATACATAAATTAAGTCATAGAGGAGAAATATGGAGGCATAACCACTTTTTTAGGCAGATATATATGAATTCAAATGCGTCTGTACCCAACTCTTTGCATGAAAGTACCTATTAAAGCTTGAAGGATTGAAATTATCTGCGGACTATGAAACACGAGGTTATCACTGGCCCTCAGGGAATATATTCCATAACTCTTTTCAAAGGCGTATGGTTTATTAATACATACTCTTAATATCATAAGTACTGAAGTGAGGCTTCATGTCAAATGCAGAGGCCAGAGGTAAGGTTGTGGAAACAGCACTTCAGAATACAAAAATCAAAATCTTGAAGCAATTGCCTAGAATTCAAATGTGGTTCCCCACAAGTTTCTTATGACATCATTGCAACCCTACAGTTGTTAATGTGAAATTCTAATGGGGTGCCATTAACCAACTGAACAAAGATTAACTGAAGATTAAACAAGTAAACTAAAGAAAACATTCTTCAAAAAACAAGAACTGATTTCACACTGGAAATCAAATTTTTATCCAAAACATGGAGTTGTTCCAACACCTGTGATTTTCACCAAAACCAAAGTAAAACAAATGCTTAATATGCTTGATGCAGCTGTGGTGAAGGCTAGAGATAGAACAAATCTTGAATGAAAATGAAGTTTGTCAGCTATATAACAAAAGTTGGATATACACACACGTAACTGTAACAAACCCTCGTGGCTATAAACTGATGCACTCACCCTAACGAATTGCACAGCTAAGGTTTACTGTGTATGAGCTCAGCGATATTGACTTTAATGTATATCATCCCAAGGGAGTGCTCATAATACCTCTGTTTTGCACCACCGTTTATCATATTTACAACACATATTTTGCAGACAATCTATTTTAGATCTGTGTTAGAGAGATTTACTCTTTTATTGATTATATTTCTTACATATCTACATGTAAGGGCACTTGATTTTATTATCATGAGTTCATCTTTATAGGCCTTAAAGGGAGAATAAAATGACAATGAATATATTTCAATAACCTGTGAAAATCATGAAAATATATTCCCTATAAGTCATGGTACTACAATTTTAACATCCAGTAACTCAGAACCTACCACGAATTGAAAAGAATGCCTTGCCATACCAGAAAACAGAGTTTTCAGCTCTGTTGATTAAGCTTTTAATGGCTCACAATATATTGGCTGTTAGACCACTGAGTAAAGCAAAATAAGACAACAACATTTTAGTTTTGGGTTCTTTTTTTCAAAATGCATCTGGTGCAGGGAAAAATAAATGTTTCCATTCTACAGGGTGATACTTCCACATAACACTGAGTCCAAACCAAAATGAATAGTGATGAGAATGAAAGTGAGGCAGTTAAACATGCATTGTAGATGAAATTTTTCTCATGGTTCTACAGTCTGTCACAAAAATCCCACTGTCAGACATACAATACATGCACAAAAGCATAGTCCATGTGCTGAGTATCTTTCAGAAACACTGCAATACTCAGCATCGATACAGCATTTACATCCAGCATGCAGAGAAACACAGCAGAGAAAATTAATTCTAAACCCATATTTATGCATGTTCTAAAATGAACCAGTAAAAGCTTGGAAACTGTTCGTTAAAGAACCTCCAGCTACTACTAAAGAAATTCTTTTGAACAGCAGGATTGAAAAGTCTTTCAATGAAACTACTCTGTAGTCATTGTACCATTCATACGCAGAGTATCTTACATGCTACCATGGTCTTTTGTGACCTGGTAAGAAATAACAGCATTATGGGGCCAGTAATACTTATGTGAAGTGACAGCAACACAGAACTCACTGAATTCTTGTGCAGTTTTCATTGATTTTGACAGCAGTGTCATCTATGCTACTGAGAGAGACATGTCTAGTTGTTCCATGGTTTTTAAAATGCACTTTTATTCTCACTTTGTAGAAGTCTTAAGCACACAACGTTCAACCCAGCATTGCCAACTCCTACTACTCAAGTAAAAATGATAAAATAAAAACATATATTCAGAATTCCGTTTATTTAACTTCATGACTAATTTTTAGGAACACATTCTTTTGGGTGTCTCCAAACCCATTGGAATTCTTCTTAAACAAATGCTGAGTTTTTAATGTGTGTGTGTATCTCCTAAAGCACTGCACATGCATGCGCACACACAAGAAATAGAAGAGTTCCAATGCGACTTGATTTGTCAACATTGTGTATACATGCATACATCTTCTCCAAAGGGGAAATGTATAATGAGGGTAAAGAGTAGCAAAGTTTAAGAAAAAAGGCCAGGAGTTGTAGCAAGATCAAATCAATAACAAACCAAGCATCGAATAATGTGGAGTGAAATAACGTCACTTCTGAAGTCCAGCAAATGTGCTTCCTCTCAAACGCTGCAGCAACAGTCTCAGGTTGTTCACAAATTCATCTAACTGAATACATTCTTTGGGCTTGCTGTTCAGAAAATATGTTTTTAATTCAGAGTCAGCTCTGGTTAATTGCCACATTCAGAATTCCTGTTTCATCTCTATGCCTGGAGCTCACAAAAATGGAAAGTGGCCAGGCAGAACTCTGTTTGCTTGGAAATACCTCTGAGTGGAGGCAAGATTTGGCCACTCATGAAAACAGAACGTGTGATACTTCATTTGTCTTTTCGGGGAAACAAGGTAATGCTACTATTCAGGTCCAAAAGCCCTTTATTTTTGACCTCTTTACCACAGATTCTTCTTCACAGGATCTTCCATGCAACACTGCAAGGAATCTGGAGAGATCCCAAACATCCTGCACAGCCACAGAGCAACAAATGCTGGAGCAAATCAAACCTAGCAGGGAAGAGTGAGCAGCTACAAGGAGATCAGAGTGACAAGGAGAAGAACTAAAGGTTATATTTAGATAAACAGTTCGCAGGTAGAGTATCATAGAAGGAATTCGAGGCTACGCATCTCACTGGCTTTTGTTGAATCTATGGATCTTGTTGTATACAGCAAATTATTTCCTTTGTGCAGCTTTTTACTTGAGCTTTTAATAATTTGAGACTCATATTCTTCTTCTATTATTACCTAATATTACTATTATTGATTTATATAGCTCTGCCAGACAATTCAACAGACAGAGCTGATTTCAATAAAAGCTTTTATTAAAATGACAGTATATAATTATAAAATAAAATTGAAGCTTTAATTTTAAAATGTTAAGCAATTGGAAAATGAAGAATTCATATTTATGTAAAAAGAGATTCCAGTTAACACACAAAATCTTTACAAACCATTACACACCTAAGTTTAGAAATGGAGAATCCCTGGCAGAAAAATGTGTGAAGACAGAATGTTTATTTATTAGTGTTATTTTTAAAAGGATGTTCCAAGTCAAACTTGACAGCTTGTTTACAGTGGGGTCCTGCCCAAGGGTGGCTTAAGAGATATTAAACAGGCATACAACCAGAATATCGTGTTACTGAACAAGATACAAGTTTGCCCATGGCTTGATTTTACCGTGACTGCTTCAGCAATTTCTTATTTATTTTTCAGAAACTACTAATCTGTTCTAGCTTCCCTCCCTCTGAAAGAAGAAGAAAAGCAAGACAAAACTCTTCACATATATAAATATATCTAAAATATATAATCCTAGAATCAGTATTATGCACATACATTTATATTTCTATGTGAATAAGCTAAGTAGATAATTCATAGAACCCATGCCAAGTGTTGCTGCTGTTTCCAGGTGTTGATTTTCTTCACAGAACATTAGATTTTTCATATATGTAGTAATTTAAAGGAAAAACAAGATTTCTTGTAGATTTCTCGATTTTCAAAATGGATGAGGACTTCATTACACCACAGTAAGTGTTTGGTAGCTCTTCCAAACACAAGTTTGTAAAGAAAACAGCTTAGACAAGGAATGACTTGACAGCAGGCAGTCCCCTTGGTAACATCATACACGTGAGAGTTATTCAGGAAATATAAAAGCGGTTTCGGAGCTAATGGGAAACTACCATGCCAAACCTACAGAGAATTACCTTATTTAAGAATCAAAGAATCATAGAATGCGTAGAGCACCAAGCTGTCCCTCCACACCTTCTCCTGGCTCCTGCCTTCACTTACAAAAGCTTTTGCAA
>NW_009910409.1:0-24256 GCF_000696875.1 Nestor notabilis
TCCCCCCGCTCCGCTGTTCAAAGCGTCCTCTCGGGAGATACCTTGGTAATTCTTTCAATAGATTCTTTGAATACTATCAGCCACTCACTATGGTAATCACTCTGAGAAATATGACTACATTGTACATTTCATTTATTTTAAAAAAAAAAGTCTAAGTATAAATCTCAGTACAGGAAACACAACTCATACTACAACAATGTTATTACACACCACCAGCAACCAACACCCCGTGCAACTGCATTATACATGGCCATATAGGTTAAGGCTGTTTCTGCTGACAGTGAACAGGAGCAAGAATCTGCACAAACTGTTTTCTGGAGAAGTGGTTGTCAACACACAATCACCAGACCAAACAGGTACAGTGGAGGGGACACGGGTCATAGCAGTAACAGGGATGCATCACACTGTGAGCAGAAGAGTTGTCTCCTTCATCTTTGTAGAGTTTGGTGCTTTGGGGAATCTGGCTTCCCCAAGACTGCTCAGGGATTCATTGCAGTGAAGCTGTGTTTTTCTGTTAGGTCAAGAACAGAAGATCTCTTAGATTGCCTCTTCAGTCTAAGATGGGAGAAGCATGTTCAGAAGACAATCCAGCCATTAACCTTAGATGCCTCTCTTAAAACCACATTCATTTGGCTGACTTGAAATTATGGGAATATGGAATGATATTAATTATGACCTAAAGGTGCCCACTCCTTCCCCTTGGCCAGGATGAGGTGTAAACCACAAGCTGAGAGGTTGGCATTGCCATTACAGATCTTTAAGATGGTGGGGATTAGCCTCAGCCCAAGGGATGCCTGAGAGTGGTACAGGGCCCACATCAGGGATATCTTCTGTGGTGCCTTGGGCAGGCAGGAGCAGAGAGGAGAAAAATTACTCCCTTGAGGTGCAGGGGGCACAGCTGGGAAGAGAAAGGCATTATCATTCTCCTGCTCCAGTCTCTAACAGCTGCCAGCTTATGTTCAAATGATGGGCAGACGTGCTTTTCAGACCTCTGCTTCCGAGATAGGAAGGTGCTTATATCCTTGTATCAGCACCTATCTCAGAGTCTCTTTCTGAGCTTGCTTTAACACCGCGTTCCTGTCCAGCAGCCTTCAGTTCATCCATTCTCTTGCTACCAGATAGCCTTTTGGGGCAAGCAGGGAGATACCGAAACCAAGAGACAGCGCAGTGTTTGGTGCCTATGCCAAATGGAAGATCATAGACCTTGGAAATAAGCTGAGAGATGTCTGCTTCTCCCTTGTGGCTATGCTTCCATGCCAGAAGCCCCCGCTCCTCCTGTGTTCCTGCAACAGCAAAAACAAGATCATTGTATTTAAAACAGCAGGTGTTTGAGCACAGAACTACCATGAGTACCTCACACCCACTTCTGAAAGCCCAGCACACCCAGCACAGCATACAGATCCCTTGCTCCTAAACCCTTCTAGCTCCAAAGCTCTTTACAAAAACTCACTAACGAGCTTCTAGACAATACCCATCTTCCTGCAATGGCTTTCAGACTTAAGCAGTCTTCTCCACCACTTGCCATGGGAATCGAGTATACCAAGACAGGTTTTCACAAGCCATGGGGGATCCAAGAACTGTTCAAAAGGGGGTTCATACAGTGCTAGGAAAGCAATGCTGAATGTTAACTGCCCGGATACCATGGAGCAGAGGAATAAGGTTTAGCTGGCAATTAACTAGTCTGTTACAGCTGTTTACCCTAGCCAAAGAATTGCAAGTGCCTGTAGCTGTTGCAACAGCCGAGTCCCTCTTGGGAAAGGGAATGAGCACACCTGTAAATCCTGCCTGGAGGAGCTGAAGAGCTACAAGAAGAGTAATGAGCCAGAAAGAGATTCACTTTCCAAGGAGCCTGAGACAATCAAAGCAGCTGGTTAACGGAATGTCCTTCCTGCTCTTTTTCTGTAGCAGAAAAGAGGGCTTCCTCTCCTATGCTTATGCCATCCCTCCTCAGACTCAATGAAAATCAGAGGCTCTTTCCTGGCTGTGTGGGTCAGCTGCAGGTGCCATATCCTATCTTTGGTCACCAGCCTTTCCGACTGCTTTCCACTGGTGTAGCACCAGTTAAAGCCTCAGTTTTAGAGCAAACATAAGGAGGTGCACGTCTGGTCCTTCCACTTCTTCTGGTTGCCTTTCTTTCTCCTTTCAACCAGCAACATGGCTCTAGGCTGGCATTTCCCCTAAAAGATATTTTTCCCTAAAAAATAAATCTTTTTCTTAGACTCGGTTGTTCCTGAAAAAAAAAAATGTTAGTTTTTGATAAGCTGCTGTTTTCCATCCAGAGACCATTTCAGTGATGTCTCCTGTTCCTCACCCATCTCTGGGAGGAGTTCAGTCACATGGTGTTTCACAGTTGGTAGCACAACTCCTAGCTATAGAGCAGTAGTCACGAAGACACAAATATGTTAGGAAACAAACCTTAGGGCAGGCAGAAACTAGTAGCTTAGCTCATTTCAGCAAATCCTACCTGGAATGGTGTTATCAAGGATAAACCCCAGGAGTCCACCTACAAACATGCCAGTGGTGAGAAGCACCTGGATCACCTGGTCCAGCTGGATGATTCCTAGCAGAAAAACAAAGCTTTGGTGAAGAGACACATTTGACCAGCAACATACCCAGTGCCAAGAGGCTGCAAGCTGCATGCTTGTTTAGACAAGACTTGCAAATCTCCAAGCAGAGCTTAAGATTTGGCAGTTCAAGAGAGATTGATCTCACTGCCGGTTCCAAACCTACAGTTTTATTTTGCATAATTATTCACTGACCCAGCTGCCAGTGGGCAGGAGGTTACTCATAAACATATTAAGAGCCTATTAACAGTGAAGACCACACCACTGTCCCAGAAAAACTGCCTTCTACTCCGAACACACTCTGCACCTCCACAATATAACATCAAGCAGTTTCCTACAAAAGCACAAGCTTCAGTTCCCATTGAAATACAGGCATGTGATTTCACCATGAGTTAATCAGGTGTGATGTTTCTCTGTGAGGGCTAACAAACATGAGCAAAGCCCAGTGGCACTGAGCATCTGTTAGACCACCTACAGAGTGAGTGATTTGTGAGCCCAGCTCTTTCAACAGCCCACCGAGCATGTCAGATACACCTTGAGAGGACACTACAGCCTTTATGATGAACACATTAGTCACACAAGACACAATGAAGGGGTGTTGGAGGACTGGAAATTTCAATAAAGTGAACTTGATGGAATTTAGTAGAAGAGTCTGCACTTGTGTTTTGGAAGTACAAAGTACTGTTGTGCATGAACCCATAAGAAAGCCTCATTCATTGAGATGTTGATCAAAATTCAGCCCTGGAGTATTCTCTTGCCCCATCCTGGGAACGTGACCCAGGGAAGCACTCTGCAATCCTTAGCACAACAGGAATCTGGTGAGGGGCAGTCACTGATCAAGAGCAGAGATTTCTGCACCAGAGCTGTGCATCAGAGCAAAGGGCAAGAGCAGCCCTCCCAGAAAGAAACAGGCAACAGTCAAAGCACAGGTTTCAGGGGTTTATCAGGAAAAACTGTATTTTATAAGATTTCTATGGATCAGCCTTCGCTTCAGTTTTATGCTACAGGAAATGCTTCTGATGATGCTTCTTACCTGTTTCCAGCAGTGTAGTATTTTTGTTCACCCAGTTGGGAACCGTGAGGCCAGCAAATACAGAAAATCCAAAGATAAAGATGTTTCTCGAGGAGTTCATATCAGTGTACTGCATAGAGAAATTGTACACATTACATTTGGAATTACCCAAGTCTGTGGATTACTGTCGTGTTCATGAGACACACTCAGATGTAAACACTGCCTGCAGGAGTGGACCTGGACAGCAGCCCTGTTGCTGCTGGGGTAGTGGTGATCCTGCTCCCCCCAGTGCCAGCAAACCCTGCTCTGACCAGGGAACCCTCTGTGATTTAGCCCCTCTGGGTACATCCCCTCATTTTCTCCCAAGGAACTGCCAATGCAAATGTTTGCATTCTGACTCAGCCTTGTAAGAACCTGACTTGAAACAGAAGTCCCCTTCCCTAGGGATGCAATGGCACATGCACAGCCGTTACCTGCAAATTG
Organism: Nestor notabilis; assembly: GCF_000696875.1. NCBI lineage: Eukaryota > Metazoa > Chordata > Aves > Psittaciformes > Psittacidae > Nestor > Nestor notabilis. Next base: position 4,060 of record NW_009910409.1, read on the forward strand.
GAAATCCCCACTGCCGTGATAACTCCAAACATCACAAGGAACATGCCCCCGATCACGGGGGTGGGTATGCTGGCAAGCATTGCCCCGACTTTCCCGGAGATGCCGCTGAGGAGCATGGCGCAGGCACCAGCAATGATCACCATTCGACTCCCTACCTGGGGCAAGAGGAAGAGTAGGCAGAGGCAGTCACACACCAACTGGCACAGAGAGGTGAAAAATGGCAGGCTCCAGCTCCAACCTGTTCGGCAGGGGTTGCACCTCTGGCTGAAGCACTCAATGGCACATTCAGTCACATGTTTAGATGCAGCTACCGGTGAGCTGGGATTTTCACACTGCATGGGAAGCATCTGTATTTGTGCACTATTGAATATGCAACATGAAAGGCACTCTGAGAGCAATCACGGATCCACACCTATTTACATGGCATTATCCTCATTCCTACCATTGTCATGACTTTAATGGTTTGCTCTTAAACAAAAAGAGTATTACTAAATTAAGAGCACACTAATCCATACACACAGCTTTGCTCTCGCTCCAGCCTAGAAATGCCTTGGCATACCCACAGCACTGCAAACACTCAGTTAACCCACTGGACAATCCTTCCACCAGGGTTTGGATTGCCATTTAAAAATGGCTTTCAATGAGGTGTCCCACACTGATTCCTCCATTCCCTGGAGAGCAAGAGCTGGGAGACCAGAGCTGGCTGGCTGCTCCGATGCCAAACTCTGAGATCTGATATATCCATTCCATGGTCAACAAATGGCTAGTCAGAAACGGGGAAGTATCTTGGTCTGCCTTTAACTCTCATCACCCATTGCTTCAGTAAAACCATTTTTATTCTCATTTTTTCCCCCTAGGAAGAGCCAGGGTGGCCTTTTCTGGGTTGGGCACTACAACAAAGACGGCATGAAGCACCAAGCCACTCCTTTCATTCAGATCTGTTAGAGCATGCAAACAGGGGGAAAAAAAAAGAGTATCTGCCAAATAAAGGGATGAAAGAGACATTTACAGACTATGGAATCTAAAAAGAAAAGCAGCTATATTTATTGGACTTTTCACGTCGAGATATGCCTTGCCACACCAAAACTTGGACGGCTTAAAGAATCATGCTAAGATTTACAACATTGTGTCTTAGGCAGGGAACTCTGTAATCCTCTGCAAACATTTTATAATTCAATTAAATATTTTAATCCCTCCCTTTAAATATCTGAAGAATGTTGTATTTACAGGCAGGGCTTTTTCTGAATGCTTTCAACAAAAAACATTCCCAGTAACTAGTTCTCTTTCTTTTTAAGTATTTCTTAAACATGGCCTTTTAAAATATTTTAAGTGTTACTTGATTGTGAAAGATAAATGAACAAGATCTGGTAGGGAGTTTCAAAATAAAATCGTTAATTGCCTTCAGGTGGACTTTTTATATTCCTTGGCTTAAAACCTTGGGATACCATTACCATCAAAACTGTAATTTAATAAAAGCCAACAGATCTATTTGTGCCAGGATTAGAATGAAGCTTCAGATTTTTAATTTGCCAAAATGTCAAACTACCTGGTATATGGAGTTGGCCTTGGAATCCACTAATACCACAGCTGGGTGCATATGCTGCTAAAGCCTCTAGAGTTTGTTTCAATTATGTCAGGAAAACAAGAAAATCAGTTCTCTTCCTTAAGACTGAAGAAACTGCACAGTTCCCTACTATCTACATGGTGACTACATGGTCTTTACCTCTCCTTAAAATCCTCTTTTTCTGGGAAAACCTCTTTTACTATCATGCTGGGCTTGATCAAGCAGCTTAAATACAGGTGCCTGGTGCCATTTAAGTTGTTGCATCTTGGCAGCTTCCAGCAGCTTCTCCTTGCCTTATCTGACAGCTCCTGTGGATATCTGAAACCTCCAAAGATTTTTCAGGTAGTGCTGGACACCTCTGTTTAAACAGGGGAAACAAGTTCCTTATGTATCCATTTGTTATGGAAAAATGTGTTTCCCATGTTTTTTTAAATAAAATTAAACCTGCATTGTGGTCTCAGCACCCCCACTGATTCCAGCCAGAGTCTTTACACTGATACAGGTTGACTGAAATTAGATTATTTTCTGCTCTGTTCACACACTGCACACAACACAGTGTGTGAACACAGTGAGCAGAGGTGGAATCTAAGGGAAACATCTCTCCTAAATCAGCAAGGATGGCATGTCAACCTGAAAGACTTGAAGTACATGGGAGAACATGTCCTATAATCTGATGATGTTGAGTCTGGGCACTTCCCCAGTGTGCTACATCTCATACGCACAATATATGCAGCAAACCACGTCATAGAATCACAGAATCAGAATGGGTTGGGTTGGAAAGGACCTTAAAGCTCTCCTAGTTCCAAACCCCCAGTCATAGGCAGGGACACCTTCCACTAGACGATGCTGCCCAAGGTTCTGTCCAACCTGGCCTTGAACACTGACAGGGATGGAGCATTCACAGCTTTGTTAGTCAGCCTCACAATAAAGAACTTCTTCCTTACATCTAACCTGATGTCGTGGTTTAAGCCCAGCCGGCAACTTGGAACCACACAGCCGCTCGATCACTCCCCCCCCTTTTCCTTCCTCCCCCCGCTCCCGGAGGGATGGGGAGGAGAATCGAAGGAATGTAACTCCCACGAGTTGAGATAACAGCTCTCCAGTAACTAAGGTATAATACAAACCACTACTGCTACCAATAATAATGATAAGAGGAATAACAAGGGAAAAGGACACAACCGCTCACCACCCGCCGACCAATACCCAGCCCGACCCGAGCAGCGATCTGGGCCTTCCGGGTAACTCCCCCCAGTTTATATACTGGGCATGACGTGCAGTGGTATGGAATACCCACCCCTTTGGCCAGTTTGGGTCAGGTGTCCTGTCTCTGCTTCCTCCTGGCTTCCCCTCCTCTCTGGCAAAGCATGAGACTGAGAAAGTCCTTGGTCAGAGTAAACATTACTGAGCAACAACTAAAAACATCGGTGTTATCAGCGTTGTTCCCAGACTGAAAGTCAAAAACACAGCACTGCACCAGCTACTAAGAAGGATTAAAAATGACTGCTGTAGCTGAACCCAGGACACCTGAACTTCCCCTGTTTAAGTTTAAATCCATTACCCCTTGTCCTACCTCTACAGTCCCTGATGAAGGAAAAGAATGGGCTCAGGCATGTTATCAGTATCCTCAGATTTCATAATGACAAGTTACATGTGACAGGCTAAACTGGACTCCAAGCAGGCACCCAGACAGCCCTTGCTGCTGAAAGCAGCCATCTTGGTCAAACACTAACATTTCACTCTGTGAAAAATGGTAACCATGAGTGAGGTTTATAAAAATCCAGTGAAATCAGCAATATTACAGAGCGGTAGCCATAAATCAAATTTTGCATTTATTTACTGACTCACAGCTCTGCTGACATGACATTGTTTATTTGACAATGATTTAAAAATGGTGTCCAGTTGGCTGCTGGATGTATCCATCCCCTGGCTGTAAAGCTTAGTGAAAATCTATTATCTGATTGTCAAGCTTATCTCTTGAAATTTCTTTCCCTTATAAGAGCAATAAGGTACTAAAGGAATTCACAAAACTTTATGGAAAGGTAAAAACATAACCCTTTGCCATTGCATTTTATAATCCCAATCCCATGATTGCCATCCTTGTGTTATAAAAACTGGAATTTGAAGTCCTATTAAAGCTTTCCTTTTCCCTTCTTTTCTTCCCTTTACATTTCCCTTCCCCTTTCCCTTTTCCTCTCCCCTTCTTTGGTTTTCAGGTTAGCACAAACTCTCTTTAGTCTCACCTAAGCCGGGTGCCATGAATAACAGCAGTGCACACTCATCCCATACGCAGACTATAAGCAGAGAAAAAGCAGGACTGGCCACCTCTGTTAGGTGCTTCTCAGTGCTGCTGGGCTGGTCACCAATGTGCCAGGGCACATCTTCCAGCATGCCTTGCAGGAGCTGGGCTAAGATCACATCCCAGGTGCGGCACATAGCCATGTGCACCACTCCTTTGTACAAACACCCCTGGGGTAAACCACCAGGAGCCACCCCGCTGCGGTGAGGCTCACCTTGGTGATGCCCAGGGCCCCCACGTTCTCGCTGTATGAGGTGGTGCCGTTCCCCGTCCCCCAGGCGCCAGCCAGGAGGCAGCCGATGCCTTCCACCCCAATGCCACGGCTGATGGCGTGCTTCGGTGGTGGCGGCGCCCCGGCCAGGCGGGCGCAGGCGTAGTAATCTCCCACAGACTCCAGCATGGAGGAAATCACCCCAGCTAAGATGCCAAAAATCCCAGCCAGGCTGACGGTTGGCACTCCCCACTGGCCTGCAAGTAAAGAGCTTGGTTCAGGTTGGTTTGCCCTGAAATCTATTTCAGGGGGTTAGGGAAGAACAGCAGGGATGCTTGTGAGTGGTTGTCTGAATTTTGACATTTCCTCTCCCCCTGCTAGCCATAAGCAGAGGTGAAAGCTGGAGCAGGGAGAAGCGTGGCAGGATGAGGAAAGGCAGGACAGTGGTACCTGGGTAAGGCAGCCGAAACCAGGGAGCTTGGGACAAAACATCCCCACGGATGTCCGTCCGGGCCAGGTGACCGTAGGCAGTGGGGTCTGCAGGGAGGATGTCAGTCACCGTCAGCACGTAGCAGAGCAACCAGCTCAGGGAGAGCCCCATCAGCACCTGCGCATCACATGCAGCAGTGGGGTCTGGTTAGGGTATGGCCACATCTCTAGCATGGTCATGAGGGAAAAGGTGTCTCCCCACCCAGCCCTTTCCCCTGAACATGGAATGGAAGTAGAGGGATGGCAGTGGGTCCTGGAAACCCTCCCTCCATCCCTCCCTCCCAGCGGTGAGGGCTGTGGGGACCTTCTTCCCCTCTGCCCCCTCACTGCATAGAGTGGGCTGGGAAGCACCGATTTGGTTGGATCTGAGTGGAAAAACCCCAGGCAGCCTGGGGTGGGTGAGGCCAGTCCCTCTGCTACATTCCTGGGAACCCCAGCGTACCGGGAAGATCTGGAAGAGGTAGACTGGGGAGAGGTGGCACTTCTTGCCTCCCTGGTAAGATGGCAGTGGCACAGGGACATCTTTCAGGTACTGAGAGAACAGAACTATGAAAGAAATAGTCCTAGAAGGAGGGAAAACCAGGCCATTAACAAAGTGGGTGCCCAGCTGCCCACCTGTCCCCACATTAACTGAAGACCTGGTACCAAAGGAACCAGGATTCCAGAGGACTGAAGAAAACCAGCCTTTCAACACCAAAGAGTGGCTCTCCAGTCCAGCAAGCCTGAGGTGGAACAAGCTTCTCTGCATTTGCAAATATCTTTTTTTCCCCTTTTGTTTCAAGACTGACCCCATAGATAGTGCATAAGTGAATATGACACAGTTGCAGGAAACTTAAGGATGACACTTAAGAAAGCCCTGAGAGACAGGCAAGGTCCAGGCAGGCATTGTAGGAAACTGTCCCTGAACTTCTGTGTAATTCAGATATACTGGAAATACAGGATTTATTGGTTTCCTGATTTTAGGTTTACCTATACTGCTCTCCAAGTGGCAAGAAGCCTTGAGCTGCATGGAGTGAAAGAAAAAGGATCCGATTTTGCTGTGCAAGTCCCTTGGGCTTGTTCTGGTAGAAGCAACCATGAGGTGCAGCTCCTCTCCCATCCCTCATGTAAGACACATCTCCTGCGAGCAGCAGCCCAGCTGGATCCCTCATAGCAAGCCCTGTCTGCCCCCCAGCTGTCTGCTCCCCAGAAAGGGCAGCCAGATGAAGCTGGAGGCTGTCATACGCAGTGAAAGGGCAGAGACTTGGGCACCTCACCTTGATTGCTGAGCTTTGGACATTTCCCTCCTACGTTAACCAGGCCTCTAAAGGGCTCTTCATTTTTTTATAACAAGTCTAAATTGTATACATTGAGTGAGTTAATCCAGATAGGATTTGGTGAGAAGTCAACTGCATCAGCTGAAGTGCACTGACAGTGCAGGGAAAATTGGTAGCTTTCCATACGTGAAAAGGTGATGACATATAGGTCCAATGTTCATGGGCAGGCAGAATACCAGCAGTGCAAAGGAAACACTAACCTCACCTCTCTGCAAAGGCACACCACAACATACAGCCAAAGGTTATCTATCCATCATAATTGAATGACTGCAGGCAGAAAGTCTGAGGAGGAGCTGGTTTCCATTCATGGTTTCTGAAGCTACAGAGCCCAGACAGACTGCGTCAGTGCACATTTTGTACATTTGCATTGACAAAGATGCTCACAGCCTTATGAATCACTGCAGAGCCCTCGTCTATCTCGGGTAGGTGTCACTGCTTATTATTCAGGTTGCCTGGCACATTCCATTAACAAACGCTATTTTCAGCTGCTTGTAATTCTACCTAACTTTACCCATTTAGGATGAAAATTTCCATGGAAAACATCAGCCTCAGGCTAAATGTTTCTGGAAAAAATATATCCCAAACCTATTTCAAAGACTGATGTTCAGGAAACAGACTTAGTATATAGTCTGCATTGAGGTCAGTAGCAGGGTCTGCTTGTGACCTGGAGAAGAAATTGGAGGTTTAGTAGAACTTGTTCTTCAGGCTCTATTTGTAGAAAAATGTGTTCTGGTATGCTCAGTCTGTAACAATGATCATTCATCCCAGGTCTCAGGCAGTCGGCAGAAACATCTCAGGTGTTAGCCCGTGCAGCCCCTAAAGATTCTGAGCCTTCTGAGTACATGCAGGCCCTGCCCAGTGATGAACTGTTTATGCACCATCACAGGGAGCAAGTAAGCACATGCTACGTCAGTTTCTTCAGGCAACAGTGGGTATCACCCATCATGGGGGCTTTGGGATGGGGTGGGGCTGAACAGCAGGGCTGTGACCACATGGCTCATGTCTTCTACCTTCTCCATTATCACCCTCCCTTTTTCCCTAATGACACCCATGGAGCATGAAGATGGCAGCAAAACAGGACACAAAGATGGCTCAGAGCATAATGATCAAGTTGGGACTAAGGTGCCCGAGTCAGGAAAATCAGGAGTGGGACTGACACAGGTAGAAGATGGGACAGAAATGAAGCAGACAAAGAGTGACTCGGGTTGAGAGCAGAGACATGGGTTGGAGGCAGGGTTGTGTTGCAGGCAGGGTTTGGGATTGTATGGGGTGCTGGTAGAAGAGACCAGTTAGTTGAGGAACTGGGGGTGGAGAAAGGAGGTAGCTTTGGGGTCTGGGAGGGCAAATTCAGGGAGAAAAGAATGAGAGGGAAGTGGACTGGAGCAGGTCCCCAGAACAGCATGCTGCCTTGTGGGGCTGCAGTCAGGCCTGGCCCTTAAGTCTCCAAAGGCAGCTCTGAAATCACTAACAAACTGATGGGAGGCCATACGGAGGATAACAACCTACTCCTGCTGCATGTTATCCCAAGCTGGAGTCTGCATTAGGGATCTGAAGGTACCAAATCTGCAGGAGAACCATGCAGTGGCATTTCTACTTTTTAAATTAACTCCTGAAATACCAAGGAAGTTCTGCCACCAAGCACTCTTGTACACTGATGCACAAGGGCACGAATATCCCTGAGAGAGCGCTCACTGTCACAAAGCCACATGGGCACACTTTTCCAGAGCACCCTGTGGAGAAAACGATTCTTCCTCGTCATGTGAAACCAACACAAAAAGCTATTTTGACTCAAGGAATGCCTAACTCTGATTGCTCAACTTAAGGAATGTATTTTTAACTTAAATAATGGGTGTCTAAAACAGTGTGCGCAAACAACCGTGACAGAGACTGTCCCCAGGAAAGGCTTGTTTCTCTACCGACCTATGAACAAACTTGGTATTGTCACAAAAATCAGATTTGTTAACTCATTTTTGGGTTTTGCTTTGTTGCTGAAGGCTCTAACCTCCTGCTAGTTTCCATTGCACCCCCACAGTGCTGCCTTGCACAAGGCCACTGTAAGTTAGTGCTCAGTGAATACCCCGTGAACCAAGAGAAACCCTGCTACAGACTGTGACATTTGGTTTCATATTAGAGGTAGGTGGTTTGTGTGCTTTCAGCTTTTGCATGGGGAAGTGAGACTTACATGAAAGCTATGCCCCAATGCTGCCCAGCCTCGTTCCCAGCCGAATCAAAGAGAGGAAGTGCAACCAAGGTGATGGTGGGGGCAATTGTCAGGGGGCCGATGAACCTCATCAGAAATCCAATCAGGCCAGAAAATCCAACGAAGATTTGGAAGCAGGAAGCTACAATGATAGCTCCTTGCAACTGGAAAAAAAAGGCAGGGAGAGAGCAGAGGTTGAAAGGAGCTCCAGCTGCATCACACAAATCCAGCGTGAGAGCCAGGCTCAGCCTCCAGGGACAGACCAGCACAGAGGCCTCCCACTGACTACGGAAAAGCCTGGCTGAGCATCTCGTGTGGGGAAGGACTCCCAAAGTACCAGCACACCAACTGCCCCTTGGATAACAGATTTAGTCCTCACCAGCCCTCACCAGGACTCAGGTCCCTCACCAGGGACCCCCTCCTCCCTGTCTTCCTGGGCCAGGCAAACATTCATCAGCTTCCCTGCACTGTCTCTCCCTGCTCTCCCAAAATGCAAGGGAAAAGCTCTTGCCCTGAAAACAGGAGCAGGGCCATGATCTCCACTCATCCTCCATCTGGGAAGAGCTTGGGGCACTTCAGCACACTGGTAGGGCAGGTGGGTCATTACAGCCTCTGTTTTGTTCTAAGTATCAGTTTCTCTCGGGGGACACATTTATCACCCTCAGCTTTCCCACGTTTGACAGTCACTACTAAGTAGCCAGCAATTACATCCTGTAATGCTGCTCCCACATGTCAGCTCCATGTAGGGGACTCAGGGGTGAGGCTGCTCTCTGCCTTCATAGACTGAGTTATAAAGCCAGGTTGGGTCCTCTGTGGTGCTGAGCACCTTCCCCTCCAGTGCCTTCAAGCTGCTGAGGAACACAGAGGCTTGGGTGAAGGTCCTTTGGAGTTCCGAATGCTTCCCAAAAGCTTTGCAAAGCACCCCAGTGAATGGATGGACAGAGGCAAATCTAGCCACTTATGCTGATAAGGCAATAGATGTAGAACAAGGCACTGAGATCCCTGACCTTTCCTTCTTTTGACTACCTAAGGGTGCACTTCTTAATATTTACAGTAAGTTCTGCATCTGCATTTCTTTTCTGCCCTTTACAGTAAGTTCTGTATTTCTTTTTACTATTTTCTGTGCTTAGACAGGATCTCTTCCTAGGAAACATCTTGCCTCCCTTCCTTCCTCAAGGCTAACCATGCTTCATGAAGAATGGATCTGGCTGGACCAGTGGAGACTTTGCAAGCTCCATAGATCAATCGCCTGAGGTCTGCATGTCCTCTGTTCAGCAGCTGTGAAGCACCTGCTTTTTTTGCTAGGGAATAGATGCTTAAGGAAGCTGCAACAGGGCAAAGGGCCAAGGTGTATCGGGGATTGAGGGACCTTCAGAAGTGATGGCCCTGCCATGGTCAGGCACTTTTCTGAAAGTAAACAGCCCTGATACAGAGTAGGTGCTACTAAAAATGTAATGTACCTCTCTCATCCGTGTCTGCCAGACTTCAATGAACTCTGGTGAAGAGACATTCACCAGGGTGGCATTCTGTGTCCAGGCAGGGCACTTCCACTTGGGGAGGGACAGCATGGCCAGCGTGGGGGTCAGGAATGCAAAAGTCCCTCCTTGAATAATAGGCAACCTAGGAGAGCAGAGGGAAAAAAATTATGAGTAAGAATGCCAGAAACCCAGCTCCATAGGCATGAGAGAAAGGAAAGCAAAATAACCTAAAAAATCAGTCTGCCCATGGCCTCTGGCAGTACATTTTTAAATGCTTTGTCAGGTCTCTGTCACTGACCATGAGTGGGAATTGCTGCCCATTGCACTCAAGAGCAATGACCTGGTGGGAAGAGCTCAGGGTTAGCAATGGAGGGGCACATCAGTGTTGCAGCAAACTCTTCTGCCCTGTGTTAAGGAAAAAGTAGCCCTCCTAAGGTATGATGAGACCATGGAGCTGCACAGAGTAGAACAACAACAAAAGGAAAAAGCTGGAGGAGGGGAAAAGCCCAAGGAAGAAAGATGTTGAGACTCTGAAGACAAGCTCAGCATCGATCTAAGCCCAAATCTTGCTAATATCCAGCTGCTTCCTCTGACCTCTTCTGCTGCCTCTGTTTTCTTCACAACCTGCTCATGAACACAAGGACATGCACTGGCTACTCTCCACATCACAACCATCCTCAGACTGAGGGAAGTAGAAAATGTGACCTGGCTTTTAGTACTGACACTGCCAAGGAGATCTGCATGGATGGGTCTGAGCATGCTGGCTGCGTGAGACCTTGGCTCTACCCACACCATATGTGCATCCTGGCTTAGAGTAACCCTCACTCTGCAAACCCCTCAGGTGAGCAAGGAGCTTGCACGTCTAAAGGCACTCAGCACTGGCTTTGTACGGTAGAGCCAGTGCTCCTGTGAGCTACACCAGCCTCTTTCCATGCATGGAGAAATGGAGACAGAGACCTAAAAGGTCTGGCTGGCTCTTCAAAGCCCCACAGGCATTAAGCCCCCATTGCAGTGCAAGTTGTTCTGGCCGTTCCTCTAGCACACTTGGAGAAACCAAAGCTGCCTGAGAGCGCAGGCTGGCACAGCAGCTCTGAACCAGCCAAAGGAAACTTCTGAGGTGCTTCTGCTCCCTCTGTTTAGGAAGGAAGCAGTCCCCAGAGCAACCTCTCCTTGCACCAGGAGGTCTCATGGCTCCTGCTCAGAAAAGCAGCAGGGCAGCGAGCCAGGTGAGTACTTTTGCAGCGCATGGACTCCCCTGAACCTGAAGCATTTCCACCATTCTCTGGAAAGCACTGGAAAAATAAGAGATGGCACAGCTGTAACAGCATCACGTTTCCATCACCTAAAGCAAATATTTAAATCACTGCAATTACTCATGCCATGCACAACCAAAGCACTGTCGAAGCTTTGTCAGTAAGTGCTATTTGAGTATCAATCGTGTGGAGTTACTTTGCGGCATTTAGCCAAGCATGTTGCAGCCTTCAAAGGATTTTGCTTGGCAAGGCAAAAAATCAAACAAAAGGAAACAGAGAAGGCCCAGTGCCACCACTGTTGAATTAACAATAGATTTATAGCTCCTGCTGCGTTGGCCCTCAAGCTATTTCACAGCCAGTGCTGGCAATGGTTGCACTCAGAGGAAACTGGGGCGCCAAAGCAAGGCAAACAGGGCACACTGAGCTCTTTCCCATGGGGTTTGCAAGAGGAAAAGCTGCACATTTAGGGAAGGAAATGTGATGTTCTGATAATCACTACATGATGTCCAAGCATCTGCTAAGGGGGGGCTCACCATAATTGCAAGTGACATATGTCTCCCCTCAGGAGCCTTTTGGATAGTGTCTCCAGCTACTGCCTGTGACCCGTCACCGCTTTTTCATGCTGTATAACATGGCTGAACTGCAGGTTGCAGCAGGTCGGGCTTTTTCCTTGGCTATTGCTTCTGGAGGGCTGCTTCTGAACCATGCTTGCTCTTGGTACAAACCTCCTCATCTTCATGGCCAGTTCCCACCCATTCGTTCATGTGCCAACAATGTCTTTTAGCCAGAATGGTTTGCCCCTGCCTGATGACCCCCATTTCTCTCCCAGACTAATAACAGGCTGCAGCTGTACCCCTTTGAGCCACGAACATGCTAACCAGGCCAGCCACTGTAACACAAATGGTCTCCCTTCCCCATGCCACAATAACAGACCACCTCCATACCTCTTACCCTCTGAAATATTCTTTTTTTAAAATATAGACACTGAGAACTGGGCAGAGCACTCAGCTGTGGGCTCCCCAGGGCCTCAGAGAGTGGCACAGGAAAAGCATCTCCTCCAACTCATTATTTACCATTTTTCTGGCTGTCTTGTCGGTGACTTATGGTTGTCAACTACTACACGGTTTCAGAAAACAGAAAAAAAAGAAAAAAAGAAAAATCTGCTTCTCACTGTCTCCTCAGTCTTGGTTTGCCTCCAGCCATACTGTGGGCTGAGTCCCACCTTCCTGTCAGGAATGTCCTCACACTTTACAGTTGGGGCCAGCAACAAGGCAATTGCATCCTCAGCACAGCAAAAGCCATTCTAGCTTATCCCTCGGGAACAGCTCCTTACCACTTAATTTGACGTGTTTTTCCTCATTTAGCTAATCAGCCACAGGAGAGGATCCCTGTTACTCCTTCATCCTCAGCTGACAGCAAGCAGGGGACATCACAGCTCTCAGGTATTCACTGAGGCGTTTGGGGGCACCTGGGAGGACACCAGCCTGATTTGCACCAGTAGCCACAGCCATGCTTATGTACCCCAGCATGACTTTAACTCAACTCTGGAGAACCAGATTCTCTCTTTTTCATGGCCAGGATATCCATCCTCCTCCACTAATTTAGCAACGTAGGAGAAGGGGAGTACCCTCCAGGGAGATGTTTGCCCACAGCCACTTCTTAAGACAGACAGAGATGGCGGGAAAAACAGGAGGAATAAAAACATTTTGTGGAGCTGGCAGTTGACCAGTGATTTGATGGTAGAAGAGTTTTACCCAGGTCCCTCAGACTCAGAAGCCAAAGAATGTGTGATTTTTGCCTTTGAAGCAAGAAAATTGTATTCCACTGTACTGGAGATAAAAACAGCCTGTCGAAAGAGAGAAGCAGCCCAGAGTTATGACAATGGGAATAAAAGAAATTTTACAAGACCAGCAAAGATACAGGGTCTTTGCGGCAAGAGGGAGTGCTTGCAGTCATGACTTTGACTAAGTCCTTCATTTTCTGGGTGGTGAATGGCAACTCCATGCTCATCTCACCACTGGCTATTCAGCAGCTCAGTGGCAAAAAGGATTTACCTTGCTTACAATCAGATTGTACTGCAAATCCCAGAGCATGGGAAATGGCACCACTTAACAGGATGCATGTGTTGCAGAGCTCCTCCCTGAGTCCCTAAGCAGTGGCAGATGGGTTTCAATTTCTCTCACTTATCCTCTGCCCTATAGTTTCCTATGGGATCTGTGATCTTGACTCCAGGCCGAGATCAGAAGGGTCCTCCCTCAGCCGGAGGATCCCTGGGGTAAGGAGCAAGCAGACACTGCATGTTTCAGTACCTTATTTTTTACAGGAGAGAATAATATAAACCCAACAAAAGGTGCACGAAGTACCAGGAGATGCGAAAGTCAGAACAGCAAGTAGCTATTAATGTGCAGTGATTTCAGGATGCTTTGGAATGTGCCCTGATTGCCCAAGAGCAGAAAATGACCCTCACTCTACACCAACCTCGTGGCTGTGCACGTATTGATTCTACAAGCATTCTACAAAAATTCTACATCTACTAACTGTTTTGTCGTGTATCCCATTTCTTGCATTTGGCCTACCTGACTCCAAAGAGGACCTGCAGCAGGGTGCAAATCCCTGAGACAAAGAAGATGGTGCTGATCAGGTGGCTCTGGGTGAGGAGGTCATGCTGGAGGCAAAGCTCTTTGGAGAGGATCAGCGGGATGGCTATGAGACCTCCCAGGGCTGTCAGGAAGTGCTAGAAGCCATAGAGAAAGACTGGGTGAAGGATGCAGAACTGGCTGTATATTATTACTGTGTTGTTGAGGGAAATCCAATAGCACACAGATTTGTCTTTGGGACATAATAGTGCTACCCATTCTCTTTTTTGGCAACTTTAATGCTCTGTTAGGTGCTGTTCCAAAGCACCTACAAGAACTACAATACACACCCACAAACTTCTCCCTCTTTCCATGCCCAAAGACCTTTTGCAGTGCTCTAGACTCCACAGACCACTGTCAGGCACAACCGTTTTATCCCCAGCACCTGCAGACAAAGTTGTCTGGGTCTCTCTTCCAGGAAGGTGGGGACATCCCAGCGTAGGGGGAGAGAGTGATCAAGCAAAGTGAACGCAAATGTTTCAGTCCACCTCATTCGCACCACAAAGGATAACACAGGAAGCTGGCAAATTGGTCCTATTGGCCCAATTCTTTCCTATCAGTAGCTTTTCTCACACATTAGTTATGGATAACCATGAAAAATGGATGACAAATAATGGAAAAATCAGACATTGCATTTTTCAGAAGAGTCACAGACATATTTCTACAATGACCTCCAGTTAATTATTGAAAAATTATGTTTTAAAGTTATTTTTGCTTTAAATATTAACCTTACTTATTAGCTCTCAAAGGAGCACGGGACTGTAGTGGTGGAATTGGTGGCACTCAGAAACTCACTGTGTTCATTAGAGGCATGCTTTATTAAAATTATGATGCAGATATGTTCAGAAAACTTGGTTTAATAACTCTAAACTTGAGAAGACCATTTAAGAAAACAAAGTACAAAGTGTCCACCAAGCTCCAAGCACAGCCTATCAATAACCTTAATCACCCTGAGGTCACTCTTCCCTGGGGTTCCGTACCCAGCATTGTATTGGTGGCATTGGGTTATTTAATATACCTGGTGTCCTGGGTTCAGCATTGACACCAGCCAAAGCAGTGTGGGCCCTTCTGCGCAGTTTATATTGCCATGGGAAGGCAGAAGTTCATTACAGCCCTCACACATTTGATTACCTTCAGCTGAGATATTTGACCTGTTCTTATTAACTGTTTGGCCCCAACCCCAGGACCCTGCCTTCCCATTTGCACTTCAAGGGGGGCAGTGTAGCGGGGGGCACAAGGTTAACAGTCTGTGCTGAGGAGGTGGTGAGAAGGACTTGAGCTTACAAGGTCCAGCCCCAAAGCTCCAGCCATGCCCAGTGATGGTAAAGCACTCCCAAATTCAGGTTTCACCGTCATTAACCGCTGAAGAGCCATTAAACTTCCACCCAGCCCCAGCCTCCTTCTGCTTCCCCATCACACCTGAATGCCCAGCAAGATGCAGAGGTACCAGGGGGGCACATCTATGACAGCGTAGGCAAGCTTGCTGCCACCATGGCCCATGTCCCTGCCTTCCCCTGCGCCCCGAGCAGCATGATCCAGTGAGGAGCAGTAGTGTTTCCCATCTTCACCCTGGACAACAGGAGAGACCCTTAATTAGCCACAGCCTGTCCCTGTAGGCACCCAGCAGCCACCTCTCTTGTGGCCATGCTCCATGTCTTGCAGGAACATCTCATATGTAGTTTTCAACAATGCCAGGATAAAAAGGAAGACCAAGGGGGAAAATCAAAAGAGAGGTGCAAATACCTATGGAAAATTTTATATGCACATGTGTGTCCAGACCAGAAGAAACATTAAAGAGTGTCTCAGCCTCAAAGGGACATCTGGAGAAACTACACTGGAATCATTAACATCTAGCTAAGAATGGAGAAACTTCAATGAGAAGCAAGGAAGAGTGTGCAGTGGGGTAATCGGTGAAAGCTGCGCTGTCCCCTGGGTTCTGTCCCTCCTAGCTGTCCCACCCAAACAGCACTTTTGATAAAATACGGTAAAGCAACTTGGTCACCACTAATTACAGAGTAGAAGCATGTTTTACATTTGATTTCTTCTTATTAAGTCTTCTCTTTCTAGTCTCCCTACAGTCACCCTTACAAATGTTCTGCCTCAATAAACACAACTGCCCTTTGTCTTACTAGAAAACCTTGCCCGTACAGAGGAACCCAGTAAAACACAGGGACACCATTGGATGGGGAGTCCTGGTGCCCAGTTCAAAGAAGCCGGCTCAAAGCAGGGCTACTGGGGTGGTGCCCCAGCTCAACCATATGCCGTGGGGAATGGCACCCAGAAGGATGCCCCAGGGTGGGAGCAGCATCAGGGACCAGGATCAGCCCGGGGACCCGGGGCCTCAGAGAAGTGGCAGGGTCTGAAACAGCTCCCCAGGAAGGCTCGGATCTCCTCCCAGAAGCCCCAGGGCTCCCCAGAGAGCTGTACACCCTGTACAGTTTATTTATACAAAGACATGTTTTGCCAAGGAAAGCAAAATACTGCTTTGCTTCAGTTGCCACAGCTTTTAAGCTATGTAAATGCTCCTGGTTGTCCACTCCTCCTCCCAACCCAGCCTGATCCCTGTGCACACATGTGCATGCACACATGTTGCCTGTGCACATGGACACCGCATGTGCACACACATGCACATGCACATCCCGCCTGTGCATACGCGCACATCCCTGCACACATGCACGTAATAGAAGGTGGCTGCCTGGGAAGCCACAATATTTTGAGCAAGACGCAAAAGCTAATTCGGATCCCAAGTCATTTGTTTCACTGACCCTTCTCCAGCCAGTGAGTCCTCAGCGCCCCGGCTGCAGAGGGCTTTTCTGGGCTGGGATGCCCTGCTCTGTCAGAGACAGAAGCTTGTCCTCAAGAGAAGCTCAACCAGTTTGTCAGCACCAAACTTCTGGGTTTTTTTTTATCATCCACGTCCTGCTGGAACCTGAAGACACTGAAATACTCAGCAAAGCAAGGTAGCTGCAGTAATGTTCATGACCTGCGTACCAATGGAGGCAAATAGCTAATGATGAGGTCAGGGAATAGGGATGTAAAATTAATGTTACATTCAGTTATAAATATTGCAGGTGAGACAGATTAATCCTCAAGGACTTCACCGTTTGCCTGAATCCTCCAGGTTTCCATCCTCATAGGTGAGTCTCCAAAGTCCCATTTTAGAGCAAGCTGTTGAAATAACACTATGTAATACCTTTTATTTATTTATATTACCTTTGTATTTATCCAGCCTAGGCAGGCTGGAAGCATTATAAATACTTCAAAATAGATAGGTGAGGCCAGAGTTAATTCAAACTGAACTCAGGCATGAACTTCAAGAGCACGAGGCATTACTGAATAACTACCTCTAGAGACATTTTCATTTCAGAATAGGAGAGCCTGAGCCATGGATTAACAAATGTACAGCAAGGTACTTAAGACTGCCCATGCATGGAGCTATCTGGGGACAGCTACTCCTGAATAACACCACGGGTAGATGAAATGCTAAGCTAGGTGGACAGCAGTAAGCTCCTTTCCTTGCACTGCAACTTTTCCCATGTTAAGCAGGAGCCTGTGCCAGTAGCAGCCCCACATGATCATCACATGAAGTCCTGAATCACCCCAGGAGCTGGAGGGGAGTGAGTGAGCAGGGCTTAGTGGGAGAAGGATGAAGTGGAGATAACAGAATGAGACAGGACTGGAGGCAAGGGGCTCAAAATGAACACAGGAGGTCCCGTCTTAACATGAGGAGCTACCTTTTCACTGTGAGGGTGACCAAGTACTGCATAGGTTGCCCAGAGAGGTTGTGGATTCTCTGTCCTTACAGATATTTAAAAAACTGTCTAGACACAGTCCTGGGCAACTGGCTCTAGATAACCCTGCTTGAGCAGAGGGGTTGACAGAGTTGACCTCCAGAGGTCCCTTCCAAACTCAGCCATTCTGTGATGCTGAGATACTGTCAGAAGCACAAGGCAGGAGCAGCCCGGAGCAAAGAGGAACTGCTGATGGTGGTTTTCAGCCCAAATGCTCCCATGAACCTACGGGACCAGGACAGCTCCATGTGCCTCAGGCTCCAGTCATAGCATAAGGGCCCTCAACAGCATCTTAAATAAGCACATCAGGAAGGCAATCAGATACTGCAATGCTTAAACCACATGTAAAAGACCTCTGTCTTCTGCCTTCTCGGGGGTGATTCAAACCAGAGGAAGTCACCAGCCTGATCTGCGTTATGGCAGAACAGGTAGAAACAGAGACTCTGTCAACAATACCAAATGAAGACCTCTGACTTGCTCTGAGCACCTCCCGGAGGCACTGCCCAGAGCTGGCATAGCACTCCCACCTCCACTGCTCACAGCAAGCTCACCAAGACCTAGCCAAGAAATGGGAGACTTGTACACCCAGAGGTTAAATGCCTCCTCCAAGGTCCTCTAGACAGGTGGTCTGTACCAAGGTAGGAATATGGTTGCAGGACCCCACTCCTTCACACCTGCTGTCAGAACATAGGCAGCTCTTTTAGTTTCTAATGGAGGTGACCCCTGCTGTGGGATAGGAAGGGGACTGCTGTGCTCCAGGCCCTTGCCCTACGGCTGTAATAGCCTGCAGCATTTCCAGGGCACTGCACGCCCCTGAACTGACACATCATTTACAGGTTTACTACCCTGCTCTAACTCTACAGCGTGTCTTCCCCCAGTGGCTCCCAAATCCATTTTTCACCCATCTCTCTGACAATTCATCCCCCTAGAAAAAGGCAGAAGACACACAGAAAACAAAGACACACATTCTTCACTAGGCTAAATTTCTATTGTAATTTTACTAATTATTACGTAAAGTGCTCTACCCAAGGACACAGCCACAAGGTGCCACAAGCTTGGTTACTTTTCAGTAGAGATACAAGTGTGCTGCCATTCATCTACGCTACCATTTTAGAAATAATGGGGAAAAAAAAACCTTAAAAGGCACCAGAGAGTAGAAAGTATGCCGAGTCCACAGCAGCAGGCTGTAGTGTGGAAATCATTCCTTAGATTCCTGTTGATAAAGGAGCTGAGGCAGACATTTACCACACACCAGCATCTTTGCAGCCAGTCAGAAAAATCCTTGGCTTTCCCTTTCTCCTCCTTTTTCAGGTCTCGTACCTGTTAATGCAAGAATTGCCCGTCAGAGACAAGCAGGCTCACCATGAAGCTGGGGTTATCTAGCCCGTTGAGCTCTTCGTCTGAGGAGGGGGTCATGCCTTCCACTTGCCTTCACCAACTGCCTTGAAAAAGAAAGACCAGTAAGAAAAGGAAAACCTCCTAAACTGCCACTTCGCTCAGTCAACTCAGCCGTAAAGAATCAGGGTGAGAGGATGCAGAAGCTGGACTTCGGGAGTCAACCAGCGCTCAGTCCTAGCTATTCATGTGAGCTTTATTGCAGAAGCATTTCCTCTCCCTTGGCTTATATAAGTGACTCCTTTTCTCCAGCTGATTAGAGGCATTCAAACCAAACTGGAAAGCAGCCCTTCCCTGGACTGAGTGAATCAATAACTGATGTCAGAAAAAACTTTCTCTGTAGGTAAGGATGCAAGAGGAAAGGCATTTCCGTATTTTCCTGGCACAGCCTTGAAACTTGCTTCATTATTGATCCAACAGCACCTTGTATTTTCTGTTTGGGTTGGGCTTGTTTGAAGAGCTTTGCTGAATTTCTAGATGGTTTCACTTATTCTGCATGTAAACTACTGTGTATTTTGGCTTAGGTACAAATATCGTCATCTTGTATGATAATCCTAGTGTAACATGAAAAGAATGAGGATTTTACTGGGAACCTATTTAAAGGCAGCAACCAATAGTCACATCATCAGAACATGACACCAGGGAGGTATAAAAGGCAAAAGATTGAAAAAGGACTACTTCAGGTCATCTGATTATCTCCATTCACCTAGCTGATGATGGTGATCATCCATGGCCCAAAGCACAGTTACCCTTCTCTTAATAAGTAGCAAATGGTGTTAATATTTCATCAAGCTGTTCTACCCAGCCCAGCCCAGCCCTCTTCAGATTAAGTATCTGTTTAATTTAACGGCTTCCTGAGGCAGTGAACTTCCCAGACCAGCTGCAGAGAGCTCCTGTGGAGAGAGGCATGCTATCGCCTACACTCAGTGACTGCCCATTGGGAACATCTCCTGGTTTCCACGCAGGAAGCAGTGTAACTGAAATAAACTCTGGTCCCTGTTTCTCCTGTAGAGCTTTGGTATTCTCAGATGTCAGACCAGGACTACATTATAGGATGAGACAACCTTGCCCTAAACACCATCAGTGAAGCTATGAGCTGCTGGGCAGCTAACTTTAAAGGCATCAAAATAATTAGATGTTCACAGTTTTTCCCAATCTGCTCTCTGAAGTCCCATTATATAGGATTCTCCCTGTATTTTTAACTGCAGGAAGTGCATTTCCAGCCACAATGATCTTGGCACAAGGTCACTTTTTTTTTCCCCCCTGCAAGCTCTAAGTGAGAAGTCTTTTCTTGGTCAAACTACCACTTTCACCCTCAACTCTACCAATTCCCAGCACAGAGGGAGCAGCACAACCACCCCACCCTGTTGTACAAACTTGCTCTTCTTTTGTTATCCAGTGCACTGTATGGTCGGGCTTCACAGTATATTTATAGTTTGATTGTACATATTGGCAGTGACCATTAAGCAATACTTGTGAGGATGGCAATAACAGTGAGGATGCACTGTTGCAAGGCTCTAAGGAAAGGAGTACTGGATTTTTCCATTCCTTTTTTGAAGGTACATTCC
>NW_009910409.1:24287-34404 GCF_000696875.1 Nestor notabilis
CTGGATGGATACAGTGAAGTTCTCCAAGCAGCCATCTGAATCTGTCTATTCTGACATCTTCCATTAAGCCTACTTCACTGCATGAATCAGCCACCCTGCGTGCCTCACAATCTCACTCACGATTTTTTTTGTCAAGCCACAGCACAGTATTCCTCTGGGGCTAGTCTGTCTTCCCAGTAGACTTTTATGAGACCACCCATCAAAAAAGTCCTCCACCTCTTAATTTCAGGCTACTATCCGTTCAATGACTCCTCAGACCTGCCATAACCTTATTATCAGATGAGACATAGGCATCCAGTAACCAGGGTTTCTTCTCTTTGGTTGTATAAACTTGTGTCACAACCCAAAGGCAAAGGTGCGTGACAATGCCTATGTCATCTAAACTAGCATGTGAAACTGCTCAGAGCATTAAGTGAACAGGAAGGTAAGAAGACAAACCAAACCAACAAACTAAAAAAAGCCCCAAACCAAAACCAAGCCAGTAATAACAGTAATCCCTTTTCTTGAGAAAGTCTGGATAGAAAGTAATTTTTCCATTCTGAGAAAGTCTGCAGTACAAAAATTCCACTTCAAGAGTACCAAGAGACAGTGGGTTTTCATGAAAAACATAGGAAGTAAGTACTACATATCCAAAAGCCTGGACATCAGAGCACACCTGTTAGGAATGAAGAGTTTAACAGTACCAGCCTCTGGCCAACAAAAGGTTAATGCTGTAATCTGGAATCTAGAAGAAGGTTATGAAATAGCACAATGCCCATGTCAAAGTAGAAATTTATGGAGTCCATGCCTGTAATACACTGCCTTTGGAAATAAGCAAAGTAAATAGGAAGTCTCTGTGTGCATGCAAGTATCTGTGTACATCATATGCATATGTACATGTGTATATTTGTGTATATATAAGAGGATTAGCAATAAATTACTAAACTATGAGATTTTTCAGGAGAAGGAATTATTCAATTAGTAAAGATGCAGGTTTAAGTGGAATATTGTCATTTACTGGTTATTTATGACAGCCTAATAATTGTATAAATGGCTTTGAAGAATAAATGGGCAGGTATCCACCTGTCCAAGTTATTCACAATGTGTTAGAAAAAGAAAACGTAACGATCCACCACCACCACCACCCAGTACAGATTCCCTTTAGGCTTGTGTGTCTGGCATATCTCTGGCTATCTATCAGTCAAACTATGTGGCCAGCTGCTCATGTCAGTAAAGGCTGTCCCAGCTTATGCCCCTGGGGCCAGAAGCAGCCAACTAAGTGTGAAAAGCAACTAATCAAGGAAAAGCTTGGGGACACGAAAGACCAAGTTAAAATCTTCAGACTTGACCCCAGGTCTCCTGTAACGACAAGGAGAGCCTGGTCCATCTGTATCCTGACTCTCCTGATGCGGTCATTTTATCTCTTATGCTGTATTTCTCGCTGAAACTCGAAGTTTTTCCCAGGGCATGTTTCATAATGGATCACCTTATAATGCCACCGTGAGATGCAAACCTGAACTGTCCCTGATCATGCCTCCATGACCAAGGAGCTTCTTGCACTCCTTAGGTGTCCCCACCTAATTGCGGTTGGAGTGACACCAGCATGCCAACTTCCAAGGCCCTACTGGTTGATATAAACGTGGCAAGGGCCTGCCAAGTGCAATCCCCCAGAAATCTGGGTAGTGACAAATCTGCACACGCTGACATATTCATCCACTGCCAGTGGATACTGGCAAGTTTGGTGTCTGAGGGTCCTCCAAGCAACTTCATCCATCTGCAGTGCAGGCACTGCTGTATGAGCTTCCTTTGCATTCAGGGGACACCTCTTAAAACTTCCAGTGCATCTTGAAATTGGAGTCCTACATGGGCTGGATAAAGCAAGTCCTTATTCTTACCCAAACTATGAAACAACCAAGAATGACTGGCACAGATGATGTCTAAAGTTGAGTGAGAGGAGTCCCTTCATGGGGGGCTGTGCACACATAATCCAGGGAGGTGCAGACTCAGTGAGTCACATCAAGGCCCTTGCTGGGAGGCAAGGTTCATCCACAGTGCTCTTGCAAACCTGTGGCACTGAGCCCCAGTAACTGGAGATGGGGAAAGGTGGGTTTAGAAGGAACTCAGGGCTATAAAATAAAAGTAGTGCGGTATAGAAAAGGCATGATATGGAGATCTTGCACCAAAAAACCCTGGAATCATCTTTCTGGAGAGTGGTTTGTTCTTCCACAGAGCTAGCCCTGGTTGCCTTGCTTGAAGGATGCACTAGCAAGAGAGCTAAGCAAGTGACTTGCAATGAGTAATTTAGTAAATAACTCTATGTTCTTCTGTCTGCAGAACCTTCTGCAAGCAGAGAGGCTCATCCATGGTCACTGACTTGAAATTAGTACTTTTGCATTCAGTAGTGGAAATTTGGCTTCTGCAGAGAAGTTTTGCACCTCTCACGAGTGGACCTGGGTGAGCCCAGTGCTTTAGTCTTGGCCTGCGCAAACACTACTTCCCATAAGAAACAGGATCTCCTCATTTAAGCGCAACTAATGGAACACACTACAATGGACTTGGGGTATACAACGAAGTTTATCTGCAAGAATGTTTGATTAAAACACAACAAGGGAATAAACATGACCACAGTAAATTCCCTTAAATGGTCAGAGATAATTGCTTTCTATTTTTGTACCGGGATCTCTACAGCACAGCAAGAAACTGAGTAGAGTTCTAGACAGAGAATTACCTGTGCACTTCACCTACCCCTCCCACATCTCTTGGTTGCCTTTTCTCCTCCAAAGGACCTGAGATACAAAGACAAGGGGAGCAGTGAGGCACACACCTACATTCCGGTTGGCAGTTCCCCATGTAAGCAACAGCAAGTGCCCCAGGGAAATTGCACAGGCTGCAGTGAGACACCAACACCCACCCAGCTGGGTGCAACACAAGCTTCCCCAGCTCTTTTCTGGCAAGACAAGGTAGACCACCATGTAGCCTTGTCTGGTTACCCTTGCAGTTCATCTATCTGTGCTCCTCCAGGGACTCTCCTGCAAACATTCTCATATGCAGTGTAAGAAAAGTGCTTGTTCTTCAGGGCTTGTGGTTTTGATGTCAAAGCTGCACAATAACTGCAGAGCTGACAAGGGCTGTGCCAAAACCAGGACATGTTATGAGGGTGTGGGCCTGGCCAGGGTGGAAAAAAACTCCTACAGGGGGTTTAAGGAGGAATCTCAATAGCACCATGGTCCCATGTTTATGCCAATGCACCTCTGCTCGGCTGCCTGTGCCAAAGGAAGGGGGATGCTGCCTTCTCTGGCCAGGCGCATCAGCACGAAGGAGAGGCAGGGCACAGGGATGGGGACAAGGCACCCACAGGTGATCTGCTGGGAAAGTGGAAGCCACCAGCCAAGACCCTGGAGCTGGGAGAGCTGCAGCCCCTTGGCCACACCAGCTCCCCTGCTAGCTACCCCTTCCTCCTTGCCTTCCCTACAAGGAAAAGACTCACTGAGTTGAGGCATGGACTTGCTCCTCTCCTGAGCCCATGGTCACCCCCTGCACACACATCTCAGCGCCCAGCTCCCCATGTCTGTGCAGACAGCCACCACCAGAAAGCAGGGAGCAGGAAACAGTGTTGAAATCTCACCTTGGCAGGATATTGATTTTGCAATAATAAGCCCCTTTATCTCCCTCAGCCCCAGGAAAAGCTCTTAAGAGCATTAGCAGATGAATAATCCATGTCATCTACTCAGCATTTTGAGCACAAGCTCAAGCGCAGTTATTGTGTCCCCAGGATTTTGCTGATCCCGCTCATTTCCCGGCACATGTGATGAGACTCAACTGCTGCTGGCCCCGTGCTGAGGGCCACGCTTGCAGCACGTGCTTGGTCCACAGCTATTTAGCATCGGGACACATGCAGCAGTGTGGGATGGGTCAGGGCACCGACTTTGGCTCTTCCCCTTGTCTTCCAGGCACCAGCAGCAGCGAGGCCAGCTTGTAAGCGCCAACAGGAGAAGTTACATAGGCACCAGTCTCATCTCAGCAGAGGGGCCAGTTCAGTGTTGGTCCCATGCAACCACATAGGTGCATCCCCAGCACCCATAGGGTTGCCTGCACCCCAGCTCCTGGCTGCCAGATAACGACTGTGTTTGCACCCAGGGCATGCCCCAAGGCCAGCTCCTTTGCTGTCAGTGTCACACTGTCACACAGCTCAGCCTGCCTCAAAGCTTACCTTCGCTGCACAAAGAAACAGCAAAATCCCTGCAGTCAGAAGGGGAAGGGAAAACAACAGCAATGCTCACTGAGCTGGGAAGGACTCTCCCTCCTTGGCCCACTCTCCAAGGAAAGCCAAGGAAATCTCACTGTTTAAGAAGGATTAAACAGGAAAGAGAAGAAATGAAAGTAGTTTCTGAGCAAGATCATTCTGAGTTATGGGAGGTTGAAACAGGTTTTCCTGAGAAAACAAGTAAATCCCCTGGAGAGAAGCCCAGAGAGGTACCAGCACAGCCAAAAACAAAAGGGAGTGTCTGACAGAGAGGACAGACAGACAGACAGAGAGGATTAAGGCATTCTCAGGTCCAGAGGCACATGAAGGCGACAAGAAACATTTCTGCAAGTGCAAGGAGGGCTGGAGCACTGCTGAGCTGCCTCTGACTTTAGAGGGGTAAAGGAGGCCAACAGGGTGAAGGGAGCTCCAGGGGGTGCAAGGAGAGGAGAAGATAGCCGTAGGAGGGGATGCTCCAAAAACCACCACAAACACAGCTGGTGGACTGGCCTCAACACAGAGGCCTTGCCTGCTCCAAAACATCTTGGAATCACGTTCTTGGGCAACAATAGGGCACCTTGCCTCTTCCTGGGTGCATACAGGGACTAGGCAGGTGCAGGTAAGAGCAATCTACAACCCAGGAGGCAAGAGCTGGTCGCTACTACAGCACCTCTATCTATAAAACATGATAAAACACCAGGGCCCGAAGCGACAAGCAGAGAGATGCTGGGCAGAGGGAACCCCAAGTGAAATGAGAACAGATTTCTCTGCGGTTCCCACAGTGGCAAAGCTGGCAGAGTTGCTGCTATGAAACCTTCCCATGGCTCATATCCTACTCCACTGCTGTTTACAGAAAATCAGCCCTGGGCTCTGGCGGGGGGAAGACGAGCATGGGAGGGTCTCAGCAGTGAGCTTGAGAGTGGATTTTGGCAGGTAGAAGAGGAGGAGGGTTGCCCAATGTGTAGCTCCAGCACACGGGGAGATGGTGACAGCCAGTCCCTGCAGGAGGGAGCTGTAAAAGATGGATTCCAAGTGCTTGCTGCTTCTCACTCGCTTTCCCATGCCTGGTTTCTCTGTGGAGTTTCTCAGCTGACCAGCCAGAGCAGGGCTGGCAGTGCCAGGAGAAGGGACATGGGGTTTGCGCGACACAGAGGAGAGGCAAGCCCTGAGGGAAAAGCAGCTGCTAGCTTTGCTGCTCAAGGCTTAATGCCTTAAGAGCCCAGCTGACTCCTGCTCAGAAGCAAAGGGGAAACTGCAGGCACACTGCACGGCCGGGCACCTGATGATGCTGCGTTTCCCCAAACCATGACGGGACAAAGGCTCAGGAAATGCATCATCCTTTGCCTGCTGCCCTGGAGCTACCTGAGCTTTGCCTGGAGTGATACTGCTGGGCCCAGGACTGCCTCACCTGGGGCAGGACACGCCAGAAAGGGGCTGCCCAGAGACACTGCCAACGGGACCTACTTGCACAGCAACGCCTCAGGTACTTCAGTGAGTGATCGCCCGTCTCTCCCTCTGTGGGGCTGGCCCACCGTGCAGGGAGACAGGGTGAAGGGTGTGGTGACATGTTGATGACGGCGTGATGGTGCTTATCCTGGTGGCATGGAGGCACACCGAGGGGGCTGCAGGGCTTTGTGTGGTCCTCATGGCCACAGCAGCTTCTGTGACCTGGGAGAGGTGTGTCATGTCAGAGGCAAAGTCACTAGGCACAGGGAGAAAATTTAACACTTAACTGTCTTCCTTGGAGAGAAAAGTCCTCCTGCACAATAACCTCTATATGTATCTTGATAGACCAGCTCCCTACCCAAGTGCATGGGCACACTGAACATATCCCTGTTCCCACGGGATAGGACCCTTGGGTAGATATAAGGATGGAGATTCTTCTCCAAGTGCTCAGGGTGATTATTTTTAATTAACCCACTTCCTAGAGCCGAGTACACACTGTTCACTGGCAAATGGGTCACAGCCTTGGGGCTGCTGTGGGGTGACCACTTGCCCGGTGCAGGCAGAGTTACGGAGCAGCCCATGCCATCCTATTGAACCCTTCACCTTCCTAAACTTTTATGAACTACATGGTGTGTCCAAAACTCTTGTTGGGAACAGTCCCTGACCAACCTATGTCCAAATCACAGCAGGGAATTGTCGGGGAAGGTGCTATCCAGGGTCAAACAATTTAACTGAACAACAGATCCAATCCAGGCACTGGGGCAGCCTCCCTGGCACTGCTGAATTTACTCATATAGACATCTCCACCTCCTGTTAACAGCATTACTGGACCTAGAGAAAGCCTGATCTTACTCAGCCTGGTTTGTTTTTCGTCAGCCACTCTGGAGGAGAAGCCTATATTGACTCAATAAAAGCAAACCTCTCTGAAATTAGCTTTACTGCACTCAGAAGTTCCCTCAGAAGTTCCCTCTAAGCTAGGTAAAACACATTTCTGCCTGCAAGTTCTAAGCTTAGCTTAACTAGAGTGTATCAGAGTATTTTCCTTTAATTCAGGATAGTGGTACCTGTGATACCTGTTACACAAGAATCTACTCATCCACATTTTCTTGGTATGTGTTAGTGTATTCAGGGATTTTTTGCAAGCACACAGCCAGACTGGCACCCCTTTTGGTGCCTGCATCACCCCTGGCTCTTGCCAGGTACTAGCAGGAACAAAGACAGCACTAAACACACAAAGGGTGTAATGCAGAAAGGATGATCTAAGCAGGATAACTGAGTAACTCCAAATAGTTGTGGGTAACAAATTAGGAAAAAAATAAAGGCTGGGATGGAGAAAGTATCTTTCTATAGCATAGAACAGTATTTTCATTGCTTTGAGTTCCAGACAACAACATTCTCCCAGAATACTGGGGTATTAAAAAAACGCCTGTCCTCTTATTTTCCCTCCGAAGAGTTGCTCTCTGCACACTCTCCCCATCCTCTACCTTTCCAGTCCTACTTCTGTTCAGTAGCTGCTCACATTGCAGAGTTTGCAACTAGAAGACTTATTTTCCAGATAAAGCCACCAGACTTCCCTACATCTTTCCTTAAGGATGACACACACACACACACACAAAAAAAATTAAAAAAAAAAAAATTTTTTTTTTGAGACTTGTAGAACCTGCAGGAGTGACACAGGGTCCAGAGGCCTTTTCAGGAGCATCACCAGCAGGGACTTTGTCATCACCTGTGCTTAACGTCCTCCCTTCTCCCCAGCATCGTGCACAGCTCTCGCCCCACCACGCTATGGATTCTACTACGTGGACAGAGGCTCGGGCGTCTCCCTGGGCTCGGTGCTCGTGTACTGGTGCCAGGATGGGTACCAGCTGGTGGGCAGCCAGAGGCTGTCCTGCCTCCGCCGGGACAGCGCTTCTTCTTGGAGCCACCCCCCGCCCCGCTGTGCGGGTAAGGAGCTGTTCACAGGGTCTCAGCAGGGTGAAGGTGATCATCACCCCATCACTAACTTGGGAGGGGAGGTGCAGGACCTCACACAGGTGTGTCCTCACTCCAGCCAAGACAGTGAGGGCAGGGGGAGGAGGTGGGGTTGTCCTGCCTCCGCCGGGACAGCGCTTCTTCTTGGAGCCACCCCCCGCCCCGCTGTGAGGGTAAGGAGCTGTTCACAGGGTCTCAGCAGGGTGAAGGTGATCATCACCCCATCACTAACTTGGGAGGGGAGGTGCAGGACCTCACACAGGTGTGTCCTCACTCCAGCCAAGACAGTGAGGGCAGGGGGAGGAGGTGGGGTGCCCCTGCCACCCTGAAAAGGGACAGCAGAGGTCCAGCTTGACTCAGTCAGTGGTTGTCAGCACAGGTGATGCTTCAGCAGGGTCGCTGCAGCAGCATTTCATGAGCTGCATAAGGTGGGGGGTTGCCAAAGGGTGTATTCCCCTGGCAACAGCTCAGCAAATGATCAGGCTTTCTCTCACTCCCAGTAACTAGTACAGGTAGCACTGAGAGCTGGGTAGCTGGTACCAGCTGATACCTGACTCTGGGTGCCAGGCACAGGGACTCTAGGGCACAGTCGAAAATTTCAGCAGGGGGAAAGCTGGACTTGGAATTAAGCCAGCACATCCTGTTTATGAAAGCACATTCAGAACATGTCTCAGTTGCAAATGGCCCCCACATTTGTTGTGGTACCAGCTCATGAAGAACAAATGGTTTAACATTGAAGGATCAAAGCTTATTGCTTTAAAAGCTTTGTCTCACACACTGCGTACTGTGTGTGCACATTAAATAATTTCAGGAAAAGTAACAAGATTTGTGTAACAGTAAAGTTACAGATTTTTGCAGCAAAAGCAAAACCACTTAAGTTCTAAAAGCTACATAGCTTATGTGTGAATTGTATTGCTCACGCTGGCCACTGGAATCAGACCTGGAGCTCTTTTAGAAGCAGTTGACAGGCAAACCTGTGGTGCAATAGCTGACTAAAAAATGTTGGAAATGGAAAAGGTCTGCCAAATTCGCTTTTGCTGCTTCTCTTTAATTTGCTCAAGAGAGATCATCTCTATCATTTGCTCAAGATACGCAAATCCATTTTAAACAGGTAGCATCTCAAAATTAGAAACCAAAGTGCTTCAACCACAGGACGTCCGCACAGGTGCTTCAGCTCAGAAGCACTCCAGGCAGCTCACCCTTTAAAGATGAAAACAGAAATGAAGCAATTCACCCCAATTCAGAGCTGTAAAACCTGGTGATACACAATCAGTCGCTGTCTGTCGTTCATAACAGTAAGCATTGCAAAATAAAAGCAATGAACTTCATTGCAATAGGTTACAGATACTCCTATAGCAAAACATTCTTAATGCTCAGTAGCAATATTTGCCTCTTCAGCTCTAAAGAAAGGCTGCAATTTGTGCACTGCTTAATACAGAGACAACTTGGGGAAACGAAAAAAACCCTCCAAACTTTAAATCACACCCTGAGTTCCGCAGAATAGAGGGCTTTTAAGAAGGCTTTAAGGAAAAAATCTCCGTACACTTTTTCTCCTTAAAAAGAAAAGCAAATCTCTGTTGTTTCAGATGTCTTAGTTTGGCTATTTTGCGAGGATTGTAAGGTTGGGGATTTTGAATGTATTTTATTACTTTGAAAACCAAAACAACCCATTTTTGCAGACATTAGTGAATTCTTTCATATTATCTTGCTCTTGGGATGGGAGCCACTTCCCTAAGTTTAGATATTGACAATGCGAACATCATTTAGGCTTACTTTATGATTTGATCAGGGTGTAATTCACCTGCTCTTTCCGACATTGGTCTCACATTGTGGGTATGGGTCACACACGCAGATGGCCTGCACACCATCCAAGAAAATTCTGCCATAGGTTGCCCAGAGAAGCTGTGAATGCTCCATCCCTGACAGTGTTCAAGGCCAGGTTGGACAGGGCTTGGAGCAACCTGCTCTAGTGGAAGGTGCCCCTGCCTGTGACAGGGGGGGCTGGGACTAGATGAGCTTGTAGATCCCTTCCAACACAAACCATTCTACGATTACACCTATCAGAGTTTCCAATTATTTTTTTTTTAATTTCACAAGCCCATTTTTCTTTCAAATACTCACACTTCCTTAATACTTTCCCTCCTTTTTCACTTTTGTTTTTCTTTTTTTTTCCATTTTCTTCCCTTTTCCTCTTTTTCCAATTTTTTTCACTTTCCCCCTTTTCCACACTTTTTCCTTTTCCCACACTTGCCCCCCTTATTCTCCTTTGCCCCATTTTCCACTTTTCCCCTCTTTTCTCCTTTTTCCCTTTCACCTAGTTTTGTTCCTTCTCTCCCCACCCTGTGTTTCATTCCTCCTCCCTTGGCGCTTTACCCAAGCCACATCCAACATCTTACATTTTCTGTCCCATGTGACTACCTCACTTCAATTACCCGAAGAAAATATTAACTCTTAGTATGATTTTGGGGATTCCTCCCC
>NW_009910410.1:0-1014 GCF_000696875.1 Nestor notabilis
CCTTTTGTATGAAGTCTTGTGCTGCTTGATTTCTTGATTTGACATGTAATTCCTTATTCCTTCTCCTGGCTTTTCTTATTATTTTAGCAGTTTCAAAGTGTATTGTTTCCCTGCTGCTCTGTGAGGATATAGTTTCCTATGCAGTTTACTCCTGTCTATCTTTTTCTGTGATACCACTGTGTGACAGGTAAAGAAGGGAGTTGCACATCAAACAGTAACTCTTGAAAACTAAGTACTTGGTTCTGTGTGATATGAGCAGTGTCATGTTCAAGATACCTATTGAAAGTTCCCGAGATCCCCAAAGTTACCGGAAAGCTATTTTGTTGACATGACTAGTTTTCATTGAGTAGTTGGGACTTATGTTTCTGTAGGTAATTCTCTTTTCTCTTACGACTTTCAAATTTGACAGACATAGAAACTGGTTCATTTGGGACAAGAAAGAAGGCAGGATACTTGAAGAGGGCCATGTTGAAGGTACATGAGAACAGGTTGCATTTTTCTTTCTCAAGTTTATTGCTTGAGTTGTGCTGGAAACATAAAATGGTTTGGTTTAGAGGGGACCTTAAAATACCATCTAGTTCCAACCTCCATAAAGTTGCATGCTTTTACAGGCAACTGAAGCATCATCACAAGTACTGAAAACTGTGAAGGTACAAGGTGAATGCCAATGTTCTGTTTTTGTGAGACTGTATGTATGTAAAATAGTTGCTGTAGCTGCAATTACAAGGATGTGGAAGGATGCTGTTTCTGCATAAGTGGATTTGCTGAAGTCATTGCTCTTGGATACCATTATGCTGGTAAAGGTGTATTCTGTACTTGAATGGCTGGTATGCTTCCCTGGGTAGCTTTATGGCAATGCAAAGCACATCTTTGTGGAATTTACAGTCATTCTGGGAGTGCTTTTCTGGTCTAGCATGCAGAGGTTTCTGAGTTGAAGTGTTCATACTGTTTATGTAGCTTAATAGATTCTGTTCTTATAGACTCGGCGGAACTTCCCCCCCCCCCCCCCTCTTT
>NW_009910410.1:1045-35134 GCF_000696875.1 Nestor notabilis
GGTTTAGATAGGAGAAGGAAGGATTATATTTCTTGTCCCCATCCTCCTCTTTTATTTTTAACTGTTTCTCTTGTTGTTAATTGTAGAGCAGTACTGTACTAACCACAGTGATGACTTACAAGGTAGCAATCGATAAAAGATGGCCTAATAACAAAGGCTGAAATGATTTGTGCCTGAACAATCATTCCAGTGGTTTCAAGGACAGTGAAATTACAATGAGTATGGTAGGGGCTCAGAATGGGCACCTCAGCATATAAAACCTAGGCTTGTTTGCTAAACCCAAAGCGATTGCTGAAACCTTGTCAGTTGGATGGAGGGAAGCACTAACTCTAGGGTCAAGCTGCTATATAATTTTTTCTGTGTAATGCTCTGCTTTTTCTCCAAAATATTTGTGAGAGATTACAAAAATGGACAAAGAAAACTGAGACTGAGCGAAATTACAATTTAGTATGAAATGTGCAAGTCTGATTTTTTTTGTATGCTTTCAATTCTGCTGTTTTCACCTGCGGTTAATTGCATCATCGTTCCCTATAAAGCAACCTGAAGAGAAAAATGCTTAGTTAAGTGGGAGAGCAGTATTGTAAAACCATTTAAAAGTCAAGCAGGAAGGTTATGGACTGGTGTAATACAAGTCAGGTAATCTGAAATTTTGGCAATTTCCATTTAGAGCCTTCTTATTTTTAACACTAAGATTGAAGTATTATGGTGGTTGGCATTCAGTTTTCCATTTCTCATTTGTGGGATATGTGGGAGATGGAATCAGGGCAGAAGTGAGAGGTGTAGTGAAGCACTAGCTTAACATTATTTGGGGCAGGTGTTGTTATTCTGTTCTTTATGAGAGCCCGGAGGTTGCTGTCCATCCCTTCTTGGCAAAGAGTTGTTCTGTGTAATAGCATAGATGATTTCCACATGTAAATGTAATTTCAGATCTGTGCTGTGGTGGAAGATAGATTTATGGGGGAGGAGAGTGAAGAAGTTTCTGACTCTTGAGACTGACACACTGAGTTTGAAACATCTTCACTTTCATTTAATGCACTTGGACAATTCAATTAGTTTGGTTTTGTCTCTGTGAACTTCATATCCTAGCAGCTGGTTTATTGAGGAATGGCTGGCGTTTGTTAAAACCGCTTTTTAAATCTTTGTGGTTACTGGATTTTCACTGACTGTTTCCTGATTCTAACACTTACTGACCTGGGCAGTATTAGAATTTGTTAGCAGAATGACCAAATAGAATTTAGACATTACTTCTCTCTCCTA
This sequence comes from Nestor notabilis, assembly GCF_000696875.1. Classification (NCBI taxonomy): domain Eukaryota; kingdom Metazoa; phylum Chordata; class Aves; order Psittaciformes; family Psittacidae; genus Nestor; species Nestor notabilis. The sequence goes on from NW_009910410.1 coordinate 2,303, forward strand.
CTAATTGTTTTCTTCTAAGTGGGTGTCCGTACTTCCTACCTAATATGTACTGGGACTGAATGTTCAATTCCCTTGGCTAGTTTTCAAATGTATGTGAAATATCACAAATTAAAATACCACAGTATCTTTAACTGTGCTCATCCCTCTGCAAAAACAGTGTCACCTTTTCAAAAGACTAGTAGTGGGGAATTAGCATGTCTTTCAAGGTTATAAATGGAAATTAAAGGGGAGGGGCCAAATCCACCCCAAAAGAAGCAGTTTTGTACTTCTTCAGTAGAAGCTTTTTAATTAAAAACTCCCTTCCTTACTTTCATGTCTTGTATGTGAACATCACCATTAATCTGAATGAAACTTGAGTAAAAGAGTACCTCACGCATGCCCTTGAAAAATCAAACCTAATGATCAAAAGAACAGTACCTTATAAAATGGAGTAATTACAAAAATGACTTTGATGTCATTTGTTTGTTTATGATCTTGATTTAAGATGAATCTGTGTTCTTCTCTGAGTAAATACATGAAAAATGCTTTAACAGAAATGCCATACCTTTGCAATTTCTTTGAACAGGTACTTTGTGTTGGACTTTGAGACGGGGATTCTGCAGTATTTTGTGAATGAACAAAGTAAAAACCAGAAGCCACGAGGAACCCTGTCTTTAGCTGGAGCTATAATACTGCATGGTGATGAAGTGCCACACATGTTGGTGGTCTACTCTGCTAATGGAGAGATGTATAAGTTGAGAGGTACAGTGCTGCTTGAAATGCCAGCTGAATCATTGTTCTCTCCCATGCCCACTTCTGCATCTCTTCTCTCATGCCTCACTTTTCTTTTACTTCCCTGTACTTTCAGAAATAGTGGTTATACAGCTATAGTGTTACACGCTATATTATAAAACATAATCTGGAGTTAAATATCTGTGAATTTACCATATGTAAACTTTCATGGCTGGAAGATACCTCAAGATGCCTTCTATAAGCTATTATTGTGATAGTACAATATATCTTATTTGCTTCTGAAGGAAGAAAAAGCTGTTTTATTGCTGTCCACAGCATAGCATTTAGTTTTTGGTATTGTTCTGCCCTGCCACCATCCTGCAGATAATGTGCAGGAATGAACCTGCTGATGGGTCAGACAAGGGAAAAATGCCAAGTGGAAGGCTTTTAAGATCCTATGTTCTTTTAAGTCTCAGAATAATTGAATGCAGCATTAACATAAAATTGTGCTTTCCCTTGCTCCCAAATGTAAGAAAGACAAAATAGGGGTATGTAAGAGTCACTTCGGAATTACTTTTACCTTTTTTTTATTTTTTTAATTAAGGAAATAACTTTATTTTAAGGTATTTTCAGTCTGATTGATCAGAACACTTTTCTATTGAACTAGTTTAGAAGAAAAAAAATGCCAACTGAGATATATATATATATATTTATACAAAAGGTGACATAGTGTAGTGTAACAAAAGTTTAAAATCGTTAGTTTTATTCTGACCACAGTTTGTCAATTGTCTACCAGGACAGAGTACGCAGGACTCCTCCGTAGTACAATGTGTTGCTGTTTTATACCTGGAACTGACTGAAACACAAGAACAACGAAGGAGAGTTTTTGTTAAAACTTCTTTGGCATTTGCACAGCTAGAAATCATGAACACTTGTGGTTTCATTATGATGCTTTTCCAATCACTTGAGATTATAAATTACTTACAATATGCTGTTTTAATTTAATGAAATCTATGAGTTTTATTCAAATCTGTAAATATTTTTTTATGCTGAGTCAATAACCATTGAGATACTTAATAGCAAAGGATGTAAGAGAAAATATTTACTGAAATTATCCACTCTGAGTTGGTATTCTTAATTGGGATTACTGTAGTAGTGGTTTGTTTGAAACAAAACCTCTCTCCCAAATAGATTTAGTAATATTACACAGGAGCCACCTGACACAGGCTGCAGGCAATCTTTCCAATATTTTCTAAAGCTGTTTTTTAAAGATGGGGGGGAAATTTGGGTTTTCGTTATTGTGTGTGTCTTTAAGTTGCATGCAGATGACACACAGGTTTAAAGAGATATTTAGTTGAACTGCATTAAACCAGAAGTACTTAGGTATCTAGGGAACAGGTAGCTTGCCTGGTAGCTCATTGACAGCCTGAGTGAGAGCTTTTACTGATTTAAATGCTGTGGTGTGGCACTTTACAGAGGGGCAGAGGTAAAACAGTGTTGTGGGTTTTGTTTGTTTGTTTGCTTGATAAAAAAAGGTCATCTTGAGGTAATTCTGATTTTAGTAACACTTGGAAGAGATAGCTATGAAGAAGACTCATAAACTTATCTCTTGCAACTGGCCACAGCATCTTAAATCAAGGTTTTGATGTGTTGTATTGAAAAACTTACACATGAAATAGTGTAAATTAGAATTTACAGTGCATCGTAAGCAATAATCTTCCCCCCTCCAGCCCCATCATCTTCTTTTCAGTATTGATTTAAGTGTGATTCCCTGCATTTTCTTGTTTCTGTTCTAGCTGCTGATGCAAAGGAGAAACAATACTGGATAACTCAGCTTCGGTCCTGTGCCAAACATCACAAGGAAGGTAATTCTAAGGTAAATAATTATAAGGAAGAAGTAACTATTTTGTTTTAAGTGGGTAGGTGAAGAACAGTATGACTTGCACGATAGACTGGCTGCTATAGTTAGTGAGTTGATGTTTAGAGGTTTATGAATAAAAGCAGCAAGTTGTCATTCGTCACTAACTGGAGAAGGTTTAAGTCAACTGGAATCTTAATAAACATTGTTCTATTGATGAGGAAATTATTTCATTTTCATTTCATTTAATGGCTCTTATTATAAAAGTTTTAGGTAGATGTTAGCAGGAGCCTTCAGCTTCTTTACCAAATCTGGAAGAGGTCATCATATGAAGGTTTATATTATTTATTTCTCTTCGGAAGCGATGTCAGAATTTTTGTCCTCAAAGAGATAAAAATTTTGGACATGTAAAAAAAAATGTTTGTACTTAAAAACCAGCAGGATAATGGGTTAAGAGTGTCTCCTGTCTCCCAGTAGAAATTACGTGAATCTGTTTAATATAGAATGCACTTTGGAAGTGAGAGATATTAAAACCAAACAAAAAGTCCTGTTAGAAATAAATGATTATTGTATTTATTTTATGTATGATTTTGGTGTTAACACTGAGTCACTAGAAAAAAAAAAGTCCTGCTCTTATTTTCAGTCCTTTTAGCACTTCTATTGGTATCTTTACAAGAATGAAAAAGATTGCTTTCCTCATGAGGAGCTGTTTGCTATACTAAGAAAAAAATTAAATGCATGTAACTGCAAGGAGGAAGGATTCCTCCCTGCCCCAGGATGCTGAGGGTATCAGTCTTCCGTTAACTGCTGTCAAAGTTGTTGATCTTGAGTTTCTTTGAAAGTTGGACTTAGAAAAGATGCATGGTGTTTCGAGGAGACTGGCATTCATTGGAGTATGCCATGTAAAACAAAACCAACTTTTTGTTGTTCTTTTTGAGTTATGTGGACTTGTCAGGAAGCAAGTATTGTGTAATTAAAACACTTTTTGAAGGAGAATACATAACTTCAGTATTTTGATACTTTCTCACTACTTATGCATGCCAATTAAATGTGGCTTTTATATAGCTGCAGTCCAGAACCATTCAGAAAGGTGCAATTCTGCTGATCAGAATACTCTTGCTGTTGATTGGCAGCTCAGGGACTTCCTGTGCTAGAGATAGTAACTTTTTATACTCAGCTGCCATCAACGACATATTCCTCAATATGTTTTCTGGTCACTTCTTGAACCCATGTAAATGTTTAGCATCTATAGTGTACTGGGATGAGGTAGTAAAACTGTTGTTCAGTATAGGTGGTATCAGTGACTCGTGTAATGGCATAATGATTCTTACACTCTCTGTTCATTTGCTGATATTTCTTAATACTGGATTTGTTTTTCTCCTTTTGCCTGCTACTGATAAATAATTCTGTAGAATTGACTACACTTTTTTTTTCTGATGATGGGAAGGGAAAGGGCGAATCAGAGAAGTAATGTGTTAATTAGTGCTGTGGAGTGGCTGAATAGAAAATATGTGCTAGCTGTTAATAGTAATAGTTGTATGGGAGAACCTCAGAGAAAAGGAACTGAAAAATAAAAGGAGATTATTGAAACTGGAGATTATTATAAGATGCTTTGGATGCCAAAAGTGTATATAGGTTTGAAAGGAAAAATGTTATTAGAAAATCTTGACTAAGTGAGTGAGTGGGAGGCTATTAAATACAAAGACGGCATCTGCCATGGAGGATTGAACACGCAACTTTTGGAAGCAGGAAGGGCTTAGAATGGGAGGCATCTCTAGGCTTCTTCTTGTAGAGTCTTGCGTAGTGACCTGCCACTGCTGTGGCTTTTTTCTGCTTCCTAGGCTCACAGTGCAAGAAAATAAAAGGATTTCCTTGACTTGAGAGGTGGTGCATATACATAACTGAGGAACCAAATGGAAGGTTATTTCAGACAGCAGGAAGAGAGTTCTTGCATTTTTCTTAGACTGATGAAGTACAGAAACTTTTCATAGGATGGTGGAGTATAGATGCATTTGGGTTGCTACAGCCAGTCATACCTTTCAATTAGCTTGGATCCATTTATTAGAGAACAGAATACTGACTCAAAAATATTTTTTGGTTCTGTGTTACAAGTGTGTATCTAAAATCAGACTAGGCCACTTTTCACTTGATGTGTTTGTTAGCAAAGCGCTCTCACTTCTCCACCTTTGTAAGCCACAGAGCAAATAGAGAATTTACATCTTCTGTATTTTGACTCTGCTTCTTATTCCAGAAGTGTACTGTACTTGAAACAATGTCATGCTTACCTGTTCCTGGGAACCTTTCTTTTGACCAGATTGGTCTCCTGTTTTTCAGTATCTTTTCCCTTTTTCCCCCTCCAGTCTTCTCAGACTTAAGAGTATTATCTGAGAGGCAGATTTTCCCTGACTTTAGCATTGCATATGGTGCTGACTTAGATTTCATCTACAACTAAGTTTTAAAGCTTCTCTTTGGATATCAGATATTGGTTCCAGAAGCTAGGAGAAAAATGCATTTCTTTAACATCTTTGTTTTCCTCAGTTTCATACTTTAAAACCACTGCCTGGTAGGAGGTAAGGGAAGCAGAAACTGCTGCATTTCTTTGTTATTTTTTTCCCCCCTTTCTTTTGTAGATGAAGCTACATTAATATAATTATTATTAACATGGAAGTGGAAACGGGCTGTTAAAAATATTTCAAATTTACATAAACCAGCATGCTGCAATTTTAGCCACCTTACTGTTTCTTTCATGTTGGGGTTAGGAACTGGAATTAGATAGAAAGGTCTGTAATGACAACAGAGAGAGGTACATGTTTGGCTTCCTTTTGAATAATTTGAATAATTGAGGACTTGATGAAAATCTGTATGTATGGATTTTGTTAAAATAGCCCTACCATTGATAGGACTGTCACGATGTGATTTGTTATTTTACTGCCAGCAGGACTGGATTGCTCTTTTTTCCCTCCTCTCCCTATTCTTTGAGGGGTGTAGTAACTGATAATCACATCTTGTCTGTCTCTCATAGTGCTGTTACAAACAGGCAGATGGATACTCATGTGTTTTAAGCTTCTAGAGTTTGAACAGCATCCAAGCTCTGAGAACCGGCATCTGGAAAGTTGGAGGCTGAGTGCTTGCTCCCACCTTCTCCTACAGCTTAAGCTCACCTTTTTCAGAGAAAGGATAAGAGGCAGAAATTTCTAGCTATTTTTTTAGGAGTCATACACTTGAGAATGAGGTGGGATGGGAAGTGTAAAATACGCAGTGAAGGGTATGATTTATCTTATGCAAGAGGGACAGAGATTAACAGGGGAAAAATAATGGGATAACAAGCCAAGCAGTGGGAAGGTTCCCAAGAATACCAGCGAAGCAACTTTTAGCTACTGGTCTTTCATACTGGGGAGAGAAGATGGTTTTGAAATCTTGAGTAGGTATTATTGGAAGGAGATTCAAGAGAAAACATGAGAATTTGGAGAATGTTTTTCAATGCTGAATCTGTGTCACTATTCCTGTGAAACACTCACAGGAGAACATTCCTCCTTCCTGCTCTGGATCCAGATCAGCACTGGTTTCCTCTCTTTTTTCAGTTCCTGACTGCTTCAGAATGCTACTGCATGATTTGTTGTCCTTGCTGCCTTTAAGGCTTCAGCTGGGATTGAATTAGTGGAGGAAATGAAGCAGAGCAGTGATTTGGGGAAAAAAAAAAAAAAAAAAAAAGTATACTAATGACTAAATTTAGTTGCATCCTAATGAATGGTCTGAAGGTGAGCTGTATAGCTAACAATTGGATGTAACACAAGCTAAACCTGTCACAATGTTTTAATGAAGTTTTACATCTAAATGATAAAAAGCAGTAAAAGATAATGTTCTCTAGCAAAGAATTCCAATGCCGTAAGATAGTCTTAATGTTCTTGGTATGCCCATACGAGTCTCATTTTGCTTAATTACAGATTGCTCAATCTCCACAAGTGCCAAATCACACTGTACTGGAAGAATTGTGTGTCTGGATAGGATTGCAGGGGTTTTTTTTGACAATTCTAAGTGAATATTATTGTACATTTTTAAATGGATTATTCACTGGCATTTTTAACATCTGCATGATAACTGTTTCCATAAAACCAGATTCACTTAGTGAAAGTTTCAAGTCTTTGTGAATGTTCTTTTGGTTCTTTTATGCACATGAAACCTCTTTTCCTTTTGAGCAAGTTCACTCGTCCCTGCTCTGGTATGCTTTTTTGCCTCCTCCTCTCGACCCTGACCTGTGGAAGTTAATTAAAGAATAGTGCTTCTAGTTAAAGCATGCTTTGGAAATCCTTGCAGTCGTGAGGCTGAGAAGGAAACAGTGCTTGACTGTAAATATGTGAATGTTTCACACCCTTTTTCCTCCCTTTGGAAGCTGCATGAAGATAAGAGTTCTCTGTTTCAAAATCCTTCTATAGAAATGGAAAAAAAAAATATTTAGGACTAAAAATGAGCTTGCTCAAGTGATTCTTGATGACGAAAAGATTTTATGATGGAATGATTATCGCAGTCTCTTGCTTAAAAGCATACATATGTATTGCCTTACTGAAGATGATGAAGCACTATAATATTCTGTCGAAAAGTTAGTACCATAGATGGTGCTTTACACAAATGCGCAAAGCATATCATACGCTGATCCATTTGCAGTGCTGAAGTTTGGATGTTATGTAGATTCAGTCATTTGCATTTTAATGTTTGCGAATGGTTATAATGTAAATTAGACAGATCTCTGTCCATATTTTTCTTTTATCAGTGTTTGTTTACTTAAGATGCATTGGAAAGGAAGTTGATGGGAATTAAAATACTTAATGGGGATGTCTCAAAATTGTAATTACTTTCTGAAAGCGTACGACTTCTCATAGCTCTAAAGCTGCATGCCAGCATTGGTTCTGTGCTATATACATGCACAGTAAAGGAATGTCATTTCAGTATTTATTATTCTGTAGAAAACATCTGTGGCATAATGCTGTGAAAATGATGATTATTAGCCATAAACAGATAGGACAGTTCACTTCAGAAATGAGTTTATTGATCTCTGGCATACTGCATTTACTTTCCAAGATAAACAAAACTGTTTGCTTCTGGTAAGTGGTGAAAAACATTTCAGCTGCTTTCTGGGCAGGAAGGGCAATCTCGAGGGAGAATGAGTCATGAAAACATTAGTAGAGTTGGAACTTACTGTTCTACAATTACATTATTTTAGTTGTTAGGATTTTTGATATCCAAGTGGAAGCATTCATTATACTGCTTTTTTATCTTGGAGGTGGACAATCTACTAAAATAAAAATCTTAACCCAAACCCTATGTTAGCTAAGTGTACTTTAGCTGTTTTAGGTCATAAACCCAAGATGAAGGCAAGTTACAAATTAATCTTTTATTAGCTTCTGTATTATTCTTTTATTAGTTTCATTTTATTAGTAGGCAAACAGTTGGAGCAATGGTAAAGTATAGCCTCAGGAAAGAATATTTGTAATCCATTTGGAGTGCTTCAGCCTGTGGATTTCTTGACTCATTATTTGCACCATGCATTACTGATTGTTGGAGAGATAATGTCTTCCTTTCATTAGACTTTTCAGTATCTTTTTATTTATTTATTTGCAAACCAGAAGGCAGTAGGACCAAAGAAAACAAGGTATGCTAATAGAGGTACAGTCATACCAGCAGTGCTAGGGTGAAGAGCAGGGGATTAGGGATAAAGAACCAGTGGTCACTGTAATTGCTTTGATTTCCTGTAAGAATGACTTTAATGTCTGTTATGGTGTGATGTGTCATGAGAGTGTTTTTAGCTGTGGAAAACATCACATAGGCTTTAACATCTTAACAAAAATAGAAAACTCTAGTTTTTGCACAGCTGTGTGCCAGTGCAAAAGAGATGCTTGTCATTCCCGGTGTTTGATCTGAAGAAGTTTTGCGAAAGAAGAGTCAAGTATTTGGCTGGGATGTAGGTGTTGACAATGTGCTGTAAAATTCCAAAGTGCTGAAGGGGCTGAGTGTGTAGTTCCTGGAGAGGCGTCTTCTGGCAGTGGCAGGAAGGAGCTGTCAGGAGGAATTAGCTGCTGCCCTGACTCCTTGGGCAGAGCAGGCACAGCACTCTGCTGCTGTACTCTGTGCCTAAAGGCGTGGAGCCCCACTTCAAAAGGTTTTCAGTGGTTGTATAAACTGCCTCCTGCAGACATTCACCCGGGCTGCGTGTGTGACTGCTTTTGCAAGTTGTAAGTTGTAATTTTTTATATTTATCATGGGGCGTTACCTAGGGGTAGCTTCATGGCAGCCAGAGGGCCTGGTGCTGAGCTCGCTTAGGGTTTATATGTTACAGATGAACTCTAAAGAGTAATCCCAAGCTAGATGCTAGAGGATTTGTGTCATGAGCTAGTGGAGTTTTCTGGCACATTAGTTGGAAATGTTGGGTCATGAGACGAATGAAGGGTATAAAGGGACAGAAAACAAAGAGGTAAGGAAAACTTGCTTATGGACTTATAAAAGCTGTTCAAACCAATGTACTTGGCTCTGATGTTTGGCACAGACTGTGGCTATATGTGCTAATTCAAGGTTGCCAATCTTCCTGCAGCATAGCGTTCATAATTATCTTGTGCTGAGAGGGGAAGGAGAGGACTCTAGTAGAAAGGCTTACTGGCAGAGGTAGTCTCTCCCTGGAGATCTCATAGCACTATTGTTGGGCAAGGCATGCAGCTGAATGTCAGGCACACCAGGCTATGTCCTTGTGTACATGCTGATTCCAGCCTATCTAGTGTCCTTGTAGCAGGACAGCCGTCTTGAGCAGCCCCCCCACCTGCTACTGAAAGTATAGATGGATCAGTTCTTCCTGATTTTTCTCTCCTCCCCCACTGATTCACAAACTCCATGCCCTGAAAATGAGTATTCACCAACAGTTGCTGTGAGCTGCCACGTGCCTTTGCAAAGTTTAATGAAAAGCCATCTTAAATGCACTGTGGTTCCACAGACTGTTTATTTTGCCTGAAGTCTAGGGATACTGTTGATGTAGCCCAGCGAGTTGTGATACAAAGTGAACTAGAGCAAATCTTGCAGGGGAAAAAATCTAATTTGGATAAGGACGACTCCTAAAACAATGGGCATATCTGTTTCTTGGAAGTGTGTTCATGACTGACCTGTGATATGAAGCCAGTTTAAAAATTGCAGCTAGCTAGCAGCTTTTGTATTAGTAGTTCACTATCAAATTTATGACTCCCAAGTGTAAGTGGGGTTTGAGGAAAGACATATTGTGTTGGATGACATGATGAGGTGTGAGCTGCAGTCAGCATGTCTGATGTAACCTGCGGGCCAGTTAAGGATAGTTCACTGCAGTTTGTAACACTGTCTTAAGGAAAAATAGCATTGAATTGCCAAGAAAGAAGAATTATATCGATATTAACTGTGCATTTCAATTTGTGAACATACCTCTTGTAGTGTGCAGGTTAAATGAGATTATTTTGGCAGTTGTTTTTTCTGAAAAGTAACTGTCCTGGCATCCTTCTGGTTCTGTATTTAAACAGAAACTGTACATGGATCTTTTTCATATTTGTTTTATGCTACTTTTGCTATTTGCAGATCTGTAACTCCCTCCCCCCCCCAAAAAAAATCAAAACATAATTGCACTTCTCACACAATACTGGTTTTTTTTTTTTCCTTTAAGAAAAACTCACTGTTTTACATGGCTGCTTTTTATCTGTGTTTTAGGATCAGTGTAGCTGTATGAAGGTAGCAGTTACGTATTTTTAATATTATTGTCTCATGATACTAGAATGTCACTCATTCTCAGAAGATTTCTTTCTAAAACCAAAATAACTTTTATTTAACTGGAAGATAAGTTGATCTTATGCCGGGAAAAAAAGGAAATAATCCTGTTCTTCCTCTGCAGCCTAAATTTAGTTTAGAAGTATTCTAATGCTAATCAGTTTAAAAACCAAACACCAGTAAGTATATTCTGCTATTATATACTATGCATAGCTTTCCATCTGTGAAACCTCTATTTAAAACAGGATATTCAGTCACACCCAGTCTCCGTCATCCCCTTTTTTGTCCTGAATATCTTTTTCTCTGGCTCTTAGTTTAATTGTATTTATGTCTAAGCAATGCTCTTCCACATGGAAGATGAATGAAAAACCTGGCAACCTTCTGTGCCCTTCTGACAAATTCCATCCCCTTTTTTTCTTCCTTAGAGTCAAATCCAGTTTGAATACAATTGTGAATTATCAGACACGACGGTTGATTTTTGAATGTCTGAATCCACAGATGCTTCTTATTATAATTTTCTTAGTCATGGTAGTGAAGAATGTGTTGATTACAATACCGGCGTCTGACCATCATTTTTGGAAGTGTGTGTAAATGTAGGTTCACACCAATGGAATAATGCTTATTTCTATGTGTACAGCAGTTCTTTACACGCTGGGAAGGTGATAATCTATTTTTTAAACCTTCAAATGCCTCAAAAAGTCTGAATTCTAGTTTTGTGTAGGGGTGGCAGAGGGATCATTTAACTTCACTCTTCCTTCTTGGCAGTGCCAGATAAACTGTCTTTTACAGGCAGTGTAGTGGTGGCAGGATGCCTGACTAATTCAGTGCTAGCTGGAACCTGTCCACCTTGCATGTAAAGTCTTTTAATGAAATACCCACACAATTGCAAAGTTTGACCTGTGAGGGAAGAGGAGAGAGATTGTACTCAAGTAATGTTTTTGTGCACTTGCCAGCAGACTCAAGAGTAGTACCCCACGTTGATGGTAACTGTCTTAGCAATGCTGAAGACTGCTGTCATTACTTGTGCAGGGTTTGTCGGGGAGGTGAAGTGCTATTTCACCCATGGGCTGTATATGCACCTTAGTGCTACTAATTGTAGCACTTTACTCTCTGAAGTGGTTTGTATTTCATGAAGCAAGAGTTTTTCTGTTTCAGTTTTAACCTTGCAGGGCAGTCAATAGTTCAAATAGAAGGGAAAAGCTCTTTTACATTACATATGAGGTCCCATCTGAGCTTGATTGAGAATTGCTGTCCTAAAAAACGTGAGTTTGAGGGCTGCAGCAAGGAAACCAAGATGGCAACACTCACACAGTTAGAACAGAGAAAGTTCTTGAATCTTCAGGCTGATTTTATAGGTTATATGTTAAGAGTATTCATGCTGCAGATACTGTTGGAGATTTATTTCTGGCCTTTTTTGTGTTTGGGCTTTATCCCAAGCTTACTGCAAAACATTTTGACTCTTTAAGCCATATTTAATTTTAAATGTTAATGTTTAATTGATGTGTGGATTTGCCTTGCCAAAATTACAGCTCCTGTGATGCTGCAAACAGCACTGCACAGTTTCAGAAGTTCATCAGGTGAAATTGCTTTCTTGCTGTTCACAGCAGTTTGGTGAATTATAGGTCAATGGCTTCATAAAAAGTATTTGTGTTGGTATTGTTATTACTCTGTCTGCAAAATCCTTCCTAATCTTTCCTAAAAAGTATGGTTGTAAGAATTTAGCAGCATGTTAATATGTAAGAGTTTATGAAGACTTTTGTGAAGGCCAATTTCAGGCACTCCAAGAAACAAAGGTAATAGCTGCAATGTTTCCAAGATCCCTGCCGAGCAGTGCAAATGGATCAGAAGGAATAAATCAGCTGTGAGTTACACCTCCAGATTTAGGTTTGTGAGGAAAGTAGAACAGCACAATCTATAGCCTGAATTGTAAATTATTTACTTGTGTAAAGGTTGCTAATATCAATATCCCGTTGGTTGTTCTAGAACATTTCATCCTCACGAAGTAGAAGCTCATCTCTGCTGCCATCTGGGACAGTTAATGCTGCATCTCCTAGTGGCCAGCGACATATGAATCAAAGTGGGCCAACTGTTGTAACCATCACGCATCACAAATCGCCTGCAGCTGCTCGAAGAGCAAAGAGCCAACGTTCTGGTCAACTCCATGAAGTCAGAGAGGTAAGGGAGAAAAATGTGCTGGTTTGCTATAACACCGAACAGCTTATTTTGCTTTAAAATAAGCAACCAAGTCTAGCAAGTTAACAGTTCTCTTTTGTTTCTTACTTTGTTTCCTACTTTGTTTGACTGCTTTGTACTGATCCCCTCATAGAGCAAAAGGCAGTCTTTAATTCAGCTTAAAGACTGGTGTGTACAAGCTTTTTTATGCCAGTGCTAAAATTAGTGTGGGCACATGCTTAGAAGAGGAAATAGGTTGGCCACAGCTCCCAGACTTTGCAGCGGTGCTGCAGTACCAGAGGAACATCTCTTAAGCTGCATGCAGCAAAACCTTTCAGATTGGAAAGAAGGCCCTGAAGCATTTAGCTTTTTAGCTAAACCCCCACCCCTTGATTAAATCTAATAAATGAATGTGAAAGAAGGCACAGCTGAACCCAGGACACCAGGCTCAGCAGTTTGTTTCTATGTGGCAATAGTTTTAACTTTGTTGCCAAGTTTCTGTTGTTGGCCTTGTGATGGAAGAATGCTTTGTCCGTATTAAACAGATAAAAAGCAAATGAGAGAACATGTTTCTTTCAAAACATGTTTGCCAGGGTTTAAGTATAACTTGTATACCAATTTAAGTCTGCCTTCCAGACAGTGAAAAGAGTACAGAGTTTTAAGATTAAATAGTATGGCAGACTTGCATAGAACTTGCTTTCGTCTTTCTTTCATCCTTTTTCATTAATATTTTTGCTTTGTCGGAATTTCTTGCTGTTCTTTAATAGTGGCTTTGTAGGTATCCCTCCCACCATTCTACCAAAGAAACTGCTGGCAGCCTAACTGCTTTAAAGCATTCTTTTATCACATGGGCTTAAAATATCTACCCCAGTCCCTCAAGTTACAATCTCAACAGTCTGCTTTTAAGTTTATACTCCCTAAATGTTTTATAGAGACCTTTCATATTAAGAATTTTAATGAATTCTTAGTGTGTGGTCACAATGGATGTTCAATTTACACCTCTTGATGAAGAATGCTTGTTTTTATTCTGGTAACATTAAAAGTGAAAACTTCCTTTGTCCCCTCTGTTGTATTAACAAGTCATTCCTTGCTCTGAAGTCATTCCTTGCTCTGAGGAGCATGCTGTCTGAATGTCACCTGTGTTTTCTTTACATTATAGAAAACACACATCTGTTTGTTTTTCATTAGAATATCTTGTCTTTGCCTACCAATCATCTCCCCTAAGTTATTTCAACCTGATTAAATGTATTTGCTCTTGTAGGTCGAATTCAAAGTGCACCTTAAACGTGATAATAAAATAATCAGTGAGAGCTGTTGCAACTTTGTCAAATGAAACTGGATAGGGCTGAAAGGAATTTAAAAGAGACAATTAGTATATGTGCTGATCATAATAAGCTGGAAAGAGAAAAAAGTCAACAGATGCAAAGAACTACACTTCGAAAGGAAGAAATAATACTAGCCTATAGTAAAACAGAACAAGTGGCTAGGTATCACCTCTGCAGAACAGGCCTGGGTATTTCAGACTCATCTGTTTGCAGTGTATTGCAATGTGTTGTCATTCCAAAAAGGTAAATATTACAGGACTTTAATCTGTAATCATGGAAGATAATTATTTTGTTGTGCTTGATGTGAGAGTAATACCTCAGCTGCAGCACCAAATCTTGAGAGAGTAACTTAAGAGGGCTGCAGTAAAAAAACCTTAGACATTGAACATATGGTAGTAATAGAAGATTAAAAGAAGTGAGTGTTTTTCAGGGAGGGAAGATGGTACTAAGATAAACAATGCATAGGAAAATTTTATATGGAGGCATGTGAACGTTACCTTTCTATGTAGTGGATTTATTTTTTTTTCCTTTTTTTGGTGTGCTACTGCTTAAAGAAGAACATATCAGTGGAGAAATCAGTCCTCCTCCCTCTTTTCCCATCTCACGTAAAAAGAGTGTGCTTCACTGATCATGTTTCCATCTTGTGAAAATATAAGTCTGTTTTTCCAGATTAAGGAAGCAGACAGATTTCATTTCAGTGGCATGCTCTGTGCATTTCCTTCTCCCTGCTTTTCAAGAGTGGATGCAATAGACCTGGCTATATGCTGCCTGTTTTTTCAGGAGATTTTCTTGTTCCCTGAGTCAGTGGTGACTGTTAGATCTACCCTTTCATGTTAAATTTATAAATGAAGAGATGGGTCCAGAGTTCTTCCCAAAAGTGCACTTAAATCTGCTATAGCCTTTTTTTTTTTTTTAATGTGAAGTACTAAAAGTACAATAAGAGAGAGTTAATCCTCTCCTCAACACCCAAATCTTCGCTTTTTATTTGGAAATTGTTTGGTATGATTTGGATGAAGGGAAAAGACTGCAAAAGGCTTATAGATCTGTGTTAGTGTTCCCCTTACAGAATGAAGTCACTAAAGCTTTGATGTGCAGATAAGCTTTTTTTTAATTGTACTACAAATAGGGCTACATTAACTAATTTTACATCATGTAAAATTCAGCGGTTGAATCAATGGAAAGAGTTGATATACTTCTGGAAAGTGAAAAGAAGCCTGTGTTTTTTTTTTTTTAATTTATAAAACAATGTTATGACAATACTACAATATTATATATGAGATCTGTGAAAAGCAGCAATGCTACAAAAGAGGCATTCTTCACTTGGCACATAGGGTCTTCACTAGCTTGGACAATGCCCCTGGGAAGTGCTGAATTTGAAATAGCTACTCAATTCCGTACCAGATTTCTTGATTTGGCCGTGTTACTTGGAAACAGTGAAGTGTATCTCCATGTTGCAAACAGGACAAAATATACTCTAATATTTAACATAATGCAGTGATGTTTGGTGATCCTGAGTTGCACTTTTTCCCCTTTTTTCCTTTTGTAGTAAGAATAAACAGCACATTGTTTCCTTGTGTTGTTTGTTCTGGCAGATTGATTTATTTATTTATTTTACACAGATAATAGCAAAGAGGCCTTTTTAGCACCAAACTCACATGCAGAATTCTGTAAAGGTAGTAAAAGCAACTGTGTAATACAGTCTCCAAAATGATATATGTAGTTAGTGTTTCTTAAGCGTTGTGAAATAACTTTCCCTTTCTTCAAAATTTTTGTAAGCTAAAATTGAGCATGAATATTGAGCTTTTGACTGCTGTTAAACTTTAATACTCAAGCTACTTCTATATAGCATTGAGTTGAAATGGAGCTCAGGAGCATTACTTTCCATCATAATGTAATTTTTTGTTTAAAATAATACTGTTGTCTTAAATCATTCTTTTGCTTGTATTAACTTGATGTTAATAGTCCAGTCCGTACTGATTTATGGAATGTTATATCAAAACTAAACTCCCCATACATTAATTTGGGAGAGCTGATTTGCTATGTGTTGCATTTTATGTGGAATTATTGGAGATCCTACCTCTTTATTTGGGCCATAACTTATCATTAAAAGGGTGCTTTCAACTCATTTTTCAGTAAGTGATTTTATGATAACCTAAGTGTGTGTGGTCTTAAAATTGGATTCTGTTTTTTAAACTACGCATATTATTGTCCTCTTAGTAATTTCTGATAAGAGTTATGCTTGAAGAGTTCTTTACTGCAGGCAGTTAAAATTAACCAGAACATAAAGCCAAGTGACCACATTAGACTTCATACTAACTTTTAGCTGTCACTGAACTAAATAATAGTGGCATTCTTCATCTTGGAATCATGTTTATTTTGTCTGAGAACATCTGACCATTGTACCACCTCTGCCAGAGTTACCACTGTTGTTAAAGAACCAAGAACTGCAGTATGTGAACGTTTTTTAGTAACTTATATTAATTATTTACCACCGTTTAGAAAAGTGAAATGGAATTAACCAAAAGAAGTGTAGAAAAATTATTTTTTCCCACAATTTTAAAAGTTGATAGAGAAATTTCTGATCCCTTTGAAATGTGGAGTTTGTTACAGCTTTTAGTATTCCTGAGTGAACTAGTCATCAGCATGTATTTCTGAACATCTGGTGCTGTGACATGCAGATTTCATGGGGCCTCCACCAGTGTGAGACATCTATTTTACGTGCCAGTGAGCAGTTCCAGAGTTTGGAAGGGACTGCTTTTTGGTAAGATGACAGTCTTACTGCTTCTTTCATGTCCTTCACCATATCTAAACATGATTACTGTTTGATTCCTGCAGGAAATATGAAACTAGATGATAGTTCTTCACTTCCTCCCTTATAATAAAGGAAAACCTAGGACTTGGACTTAAGGCTTCACAGAGTGAGGTTTACCTGCAATATTTTTGGTCTGCAGTTGGTCAATTTCCTATGGTTACTAGGAGAGAGAGATGAATCTAAAACACTGGGGATTTTCAAACAAGAAGTGAATGTCTTCAGGTCACTGTAATATTGGGGTAGCAAAATTAGGAACTGACTGTTAGTGAAAAAGAATGCTGTTGTCCATGGGGAGCTGTTTGTCCTGTTACAGAATTATAGCACTGCACAGGCAGTATTGTAGGTGAAAAAAGCAAATGCAGTACTTAAATCACTTAGGGAAGCATTCAGACTTGCAGGACTTTCACATATGTGAAAGCACAAAGGCAGACTAAGCTGTGAGTATGGTTATGGTGAAACTTTGTAATCAGTTTTTAAGCTGGTAGTAGAGGAGAAACTGATGATTTTTGTTCCATGCCAGATTTTACTTTTCTGTGCTGTTGTGCTTTTGCTATGCATGTTTGAAACTAGTTACCGAAAATCATATTGGTGGTTTTGTTTGTTTGTTTGTTTGTTTTTTCCTAGGTATGTTTTAGTATAAAAAGTACCTTTGTGATGGTTTTTTTTTGTGGCAGTCTGTGGTCAATTCTTTTAACTAGAGTGAGTCTTCCTGCACTTCAAAACTAGCATAGTAAATCCTCTGTAGATTTCTCAGGCTGAGCAGGGAGTTTCGTCTTGCTGGCTTATAGATACCGCAGAAAGAGTTTCTAGTGTTTAACTTTTCAATTCAAAGTATCCTGTTTTCTGTTGATTTGGAGGAAATAATGTGGTGTTACTGTGAATGGCAATTTTGGAAAGAACACAGAGGAGGAACTTCTGTTAGTTGAAGATCTCCAGTTTTAACTGGGCTTGTATTTAAAATATCTTCCTGCCACCCTCCACTATACATAATAAAGGATCATCCTTTTGGTTATCTTTCATCAGTTATTTTCAATCATATACAAAATAGGTAGTCCATAACTATAGATGGTTACTGCTTGGAAAATGGGACAAGTTACTTAATTGGTTACATCTTAATACCACTACATCTATACTTCATACGCATTGTATGTATTACACTTTCATTTGTCTGCAAACTCATTGTCACAAATTTTTCATTTTAATTAACAGGGTGTGGAAAATGGGGACTAATGTCTCCACTCTGAAAAAGATAATGAAAAAGTGCTTGCAAAAACCCCAAACCAAAACCAAAGTTATTTCTCAGAAAGCAATGATTTCTTCTTGGCTAGTAGTAGTGAAGAAAAGACAGCAGAAAACCTTTGGGTCAATTCTGTGTCTACTGAAGTCAATAGAAGGTGAATGCAGCCTTAAGTTTTAAGTCAGCATTGATATTTATTTGGCATAGAGCATGCTGGTGTAAGTTATGCTACAGCTACTACTATTTAACCATGCTTAGAAGCACTTTTTGAATTGAGAAGTATTGTAATACAGATTTGTGTTATGGGTACATTTAGCAGCTTAGTTGCAGCTGAGCTGGCTGATACTGAGGGTTGCTCCCAGCTGTGTTTTAACAGGAGCCATTATAATTTGTTTAGGGGCATTAGACCTGTAACAATATAAACCAGTTTCAAATCTAACACAAAGGCTAAAAGGGGCAGCTGTAGGCATTATCATTGCACTTTCTTCTGAATTGTATTGCCCCCAATTCTAGTAATGTGTGTTCCTGATACAGTATGAAGATACCACTGTAAGCATGCAGAAATGTTCTTCTGGCTGCTCTGCAATGACAAAAAGTGAATTGAGAGCATATTGAACAGATTAAATAATTTGGTATTTTCTCTGGCAGTTTCTTGAAAGGCTATTTGACTGTCTATAGATGTCTTATCACCTACATCTGTTTATTCTACCTCAGGTTAGTACTGCAAAGACCAATAAAAACAGCTCCTCGGGGCATAAATGAGATGCTTAAATCTCTGAGATTTCATTTACCTTCCAAAGTAGCAAATATGCATGTGCTTATAGAAATTATTCAGCAAGTAGCATTAACTGTGTCACTGTAGGGATGAGGAAATGGAAATTATTCTAATACTATAAAGCAATAGTTATTAAATCACATAAACATGAGCTGAATGCTCTGTGTTCTCTGAATCTCTACTTTGCCTTTGCAATATTTTTGGGGTCAGTTACACCTTCCTAAACTCCACCTTGTTCTGTGCATTTGATCTTGTATTTGTGCAAAGGTTGAGTCATTCTGGATTCCAGATACCCAGGCTGGGAGTATTCAGGTTGCTATGGGAATCGTAGAGCAAATATTCTACTAAAATTACACTGTTTGTCCATGTGAGTTATGTCAAGAGTGAATTGAACCTGGTTCATTATTTCTGATTCTAGCTCCTCCTCCAAATCTGAAAAAATATAAATAATGCAAACATGGCTTATTTTAACTTTTTTTTCTTTTTTCCTCAGTCTGTAGTTTAGTAGCAACTGAGCATGTGCAAAGATGATAATTTTCAATCGTTTAATAAATGGCAATTTATAAATTAGAGATAATAGTGTATATGATAGCTCCATTCAGAGACTGCTGCAGCATTCGTTTTCTTCAGCAATTGCAGAGAAGCGAAGATTACTCTTTACGGTTACTAAAATATTTCATTAAATTTTAAGTAAATGGTAGGTTCTCAGAGGAGCTTTAGAGAAGTCAGATTTGAAGGGAATTGAAACCCCAGATTTTTTGTCACTTAATTTTGTACAAAACCCAGAATTCAACTCTTCTGTTTCATACGCATATACAATCCAGCATAGCATATCATACACTTACCTATGTTTTTGAAAGCTACAAGGCTTTTTTCTCTCACAGTTAAAGCACACATACTGCAGTAGTTTCAGTTGAGAGCTGGCAGTTTGAAAAGGAAGCTTTAAAGAAAACATGCTTTAGTAAATCTTCTCAGATTAGAATATTGCATCTCAGGGCTGCTTGTTTGATGGCCCTGCTTTCAGTGCAGGTTTCTGCATGGCTGGCACTGATCTCCAAAGCAAATTCTGAGCGAGGGAAGGTGCACTTACCTTCTGCAACTTTATAATGCAGATTACTGCTGACAAGCGATGTGGGCTATTTTGTTAACCCACCCTTAAATGCTATTTTATTAAATTAAGTAGAAGATATTTCTGAATGTTCTCAGTGCTAATAGATGACAGGGTAGTATTAGGTGGCTAGCCAAGTTTCAAATATTAAGTATGGAAAGTACTTGCATAAATGGCCTCTAGGAGAAAGTAAGTGTAGAAATGGCTCATATATTTTAAGCGGACCATTCAGTTTACATTATTATATGCGTTTATCGAGGGACTTGTTATAATCTTCAGCTCCTTGTATAACACCCAAAGTGCTGCATGCTACACTAAGATATATAGGAAACATTTTGATTTTACAACGCATGGGAATACTAAACGCTATAGCTCTCATCAGTTATTCAACAAAGACCTGGTCTCTAGCAACTTGCTACATGTCTTATTGTGATCTCCATCTCTGCTTGGCTGGCAGGTTTTGAGTACTGTAGACACTTCGTGTGTGTTACACAGATGTTTTTAAGCAGCTGCTTGCCTCCTTCTTGTCTGCAACTCTGATTTCTGATAACATGCTTTTAAAATACGGCTAATGATGTGATGGCTAGGAGCATTTCATCCAGTAAAAAAGGTTGATTTATATAAAGATATAAAATAGGAACTGAATGTGTAAAGAATGGAACATAGGATCATGTCTAATATAGAAATAAACAAACTAGTGCATTTAAAAAGTGCACGACAGGAGACAGTAAATATCAGCTGGTCCCTGGAGTGAAAATCCTGTGCTGAGGTCCCTGGAGAGCTCATAGCCCCTGGAGGTGCTGATGTGGACCAGTGGCATGGCAGCAGCATTAATGGAAGCGCCAAATTGGAAAGTAATTAGGAACAGGAGACAATTGAGCCATATTGTCACCTCCAAATCTTGTTTTCTCCTAGTTGTCTTGGACTGATTCTAAAAGCCAAGTCTTAATGATATTTGCTCTCTGTTCTGTAAGGGTTTCCTCACAAAGAACCACCCTGTGAAGTGGGCGATTAGAAGGCTGAGCAAAAATCCCAAAACAAAATCCCGAAGGAAATAATGTTTTGTTAGCTGAGACAATGAAGATATGTAGCAACTGGCTTTTCAGCTGTTCCCTTAACAGAGATTGTGTGGATTCCTGGCTAGGGAAAAGAGAACAAAATAGCAGATGGGGGTGAGGGAAGCTTGTTTCCATTCTCCTCCAAGGGAAGAAATAGAATTGTGAAAGCAGAGGCAAGGACTGAAAAGAAAATGTGCCCTGGTGATTAGCTGCCAACCTGATTGTCAGAGGTATTGTTCTGTTTGTTCCGTCACTTTTTGTATCTCTGTCTGCAAATTACATGCCAAATGAAAATTAACTTGCTCCTTTGAAGCTTCATTGATAGGATGTATGTGTCTGAGCCTTAATAACTGTTATATAACAAGTCATTCCAATTTTACTGTTCATTGTTTGCTTCTTTAAAATAATTGAGGTCAAGTTGGCTGCAACCCCAAGGTGACAGTAATGAAGAATTACGTGCTTAGTCTCTCTAATGGAAGGGAAGTAGTAATCAAGAAAGGCCAATTGATATGGGTGTCATTATTTGGTTCCATCTTTCCAAGGTGCTTTTAGAATATCTCTCTTGCTGTTCTAGGATCCTTTCTTAAAATATTTTTTCCCATTAGCATGTAATGTTCACAGAGGCTACTGTGGGTCTTCATCCAGACTGAAGCTTTGTGGGTAGAATTCCCTTCTGTTCGTAGCTCAAGGAGGTTCTTTTTGGCAAAAAAGCTCAGTTTTTCTTGCAAGCATAGTGTGCATGTATGTTACTTGTGGAACTTGAGCATGTTTGTGGTCATCTGGTCTTGTACATGTTGTAAGAGATTTGTGTTACATATTGCAGTACTTCTAGCAGCAACCTCTATATATAGCTCTTACAAGCTGTAATTTTACCTTCCTAGCTTTCATGCTATTGATGGAATACCATTAAAAGATCTATGGACTTGACTTGACTGAAGGAAAAAGAGAGGTCTGTAAATCCTTAACAGAAAATCTCTTTCATCAAGTAGTAAGATGCACGAGTGACCTTGAGTAGTTTGAGAACACTTTTCAGAAGTCAAGCAAGGCAGAAGTTCTCTTGCTCTGAAATGGTTAACTATAAATGGTTAACTCAGACTGAAAATGCATTAAATTGGGGGGGGAAATATAATTTTTACTGCAGTTGCAGAAGTTACCTTAATTTGTCAGACTTCACAATTGGAGAGGTATACCTTTTGAGCTGGTCATTAACCATTTTTACAACAGTCTTATTGCGTGTGTGTTCATGCTCTTCCTTTTTCAGAATAAATAGTTGAAAGTGGCAAAGTTTCATGGAAATACTAAGTAGGAATTACAAACTTGAGCTGAATTGGTAGCTAAAGTGTCAAATTAATGACTATTATGATTCTGTTAGTGACATTGGAGTTCCAGGTATCTGTGTCTTAGATTTTTGTATGTACTTGGTACATGTGTGTATATTTTACTTCTGCATATATTGGAAGTCTGTTTTCACTTTTAATTTTTACAATATGACATTTTATTGATGAAATACAGGTCAAGATTGCAAGAGGAGCCCTTGCTCAAGGTCAGAATTGGTGACTATAAGGTTTATATAGCAACCCAATGTATTTGGTTTACAATGACTTAGAAGTTTTTACTTCTTTGTGTGTGGATTTTCTTCTCTATTGTCACTCATTTGCTTTTGATTTTAAGAAAAGCAGTATTTTATTTTAAAGAAAACAAATAAAAAAAACCCCCAAACCCTGTTGTATGTGCTTGTTTAACAATGAGAACCAAGGTCCTGACTTGTATCACAACTTATTCTAGGGTGGTTTGAAAAGCTGGTTTCTACTTGTGTCCTTTTCCAGTGTCTGAAACATTTTTCTTCTGGTACTATTGTTTTAAAGCAAGAAATCAGCATTTCCAGGAAGTGTATATATGTGTGAAACAGAGATAACACTTTTATTAAAAAAACCCAACAAAATGCAAACCAACCAACCAATGATTTGTATTTCTTTCATATACATGGGTAGCTGTATCTTAATACCTACTATAAAAGGGTTTAATATGTGTGAACATAAATACCAAAAAAGGAAAATACCATACCTTAAAATTTAAGTTGCTCATGTGCATGTCACATTGTGGCTGGGGAGGTCCGAAGAATCTTCCTCGGGTTTTATATTCCAGAAGAATGGTAGGATGATCTGAAGTATTTAAATCATTATATTAGAAAGACAGGATTGGTGATGCTGCTGATTTTCTTGGCCAGCACCACATGGCCTGAATGACAGAGGAAGTGTCTCTTTGCCCTTTGAGGTAGTACGGCTGATGTCATTCTTCCTTTGCTGCAAGGTATTGCAGCGTGAGTCCAAGCAGTTTGAGGTTGAAATCATTGTGTCTTGGGAGATGCCCAAAGACAGCTGTGGATCGAGTAGGCTTAAAGCTGGTGTTTGCTTTAGGTTGTTGTGAAGCTCTGTGTTACTTTGGTGAAATCCTGCAGGATTTCTAGAAAGTAAGTAGTTTTCCCCTTCTGCAGGGCAAAAAAGTACTATGCAACAGCAGCTGGAAGAGAGGAGTGAGAGTATGTGAGAGAAACACAGAAGTCAGTAAGTAATTCTAGAGAGAAAGATGTTCTGATTATCATAATGCCCATCTGGGCTGGACAGTCCTGCAGTCTGAATAATAGAGCATTTCTGCTGTAAATAAAATCATGTTGCAAGCAGTCATAAGCTCTTCCATTCAGGTCTGGCTATTCAGTTTTCTTCCTTTGAATTTCTATATATCTTTGGTTTAGGATAGGAGGAAAAATCTTTTAACAAGAGAGTTCATTTTTATACTTAATAATTGGAGTCTCTCTCTCTGTGTAGTTTCAGAAACAAATTGAAGCCTTAAATTAAAAAATGACATTCAAGTTTCATAAGATGATTTCTCTGCATGGGAAAGATTAATTATATCATCTAGTATTTTAACAAAATATTGAATTACTGTGACTTTTTTAGTACAGAAAATAGCATCTCAATTTTTCATTGTTACTTCATAAATTAATTTTTAACATCTAATTTTAGTTTATTTACTGTATGAAAGAATGTTCTTTCTTCTTATTATGCCTGAAATATTTTTCTTTGTAATCCTAGGGTACCTCATAGCTTTTTCTGCTTATCATTCATATATACTGTGGGAGTGATGCTGACAGTAGAGTAATTTCTACTTACCCCCTATTTGTTTGGGATCTTGTAACGTAACTGTTTGGTCCCATACATCATGATTGGCAGTTGCGTTCACAACCAGAAGATCCAGGGTGTGCAATTCCCGGTGCAAAGGAGTACTTAGCAGTTGCTGTGGTGGGGGTAAGTAGGAAAAAGCAATCACACAGGATTTTAAGATCAGACTGGGAGAGGAGGAAGCAG
Organism: Nestor notabilis; assembly: GCF_000696875.1. NCBI lineage: Eukaryota > Metazoa > Chordata > Aves > Psittaciformes > Psittacidae > Nestor > Nestor notabilis. The sequence goes on from NW_009910410.1 coordinate 26,491, forward strand.
GCAGCAACAGAAGGTGTGAATTGGCTGGTTTGAATGTCCTACTGAGGATAACATAAGAGATATTTCGTGTTCTATTCAGTCTTCTGTGAGGGTGTTACTGGGTGGCAGGCATCTTAGAGGGTACAGTTCTGAAGAATTGTGTTGGGTTTGTGTGGCAAGGAGCTATGGAAGTGGCTTCTGTGAGAAGCTGCCCGAAGCTTCCCCTCTGTCTGATAGAGCCAATGCCAGCCACCTCCAAGATGGATCAGCTGCTGGCCAAGGCTGAGCCCATCAGCAATGGTGGTAGCACCTCTGCGGTAACATATTTAAGAAGGGCATAAAAGTGCTGCAGCAGCAGCTGGAAGAGTGCAAATATGTGAGAGAAACTAGCCTGCAGGCACCAAGGTCAGTACAGAAGAAGGGGAGGAGGTGCTCCAGGCACTGGAGCAGAGATTCCCCTGCAGCCTGGGGAGGACCCCACACTGGAGCGGGGGATGCCTGAAGGAGACTAGGTCCCCACGAGAAGCCCACACTGGAGCAGGCTCCCGGACGGATCTGTGGCCCCGTGGAGAGAGGAGCCCACACTGGAGCAGGTTTGCTGCAGGACTGGTGACCCCACGGGGGACCCACGCTGGAGGGACTGCACTCCATGGAAGGGACCCCATGCTGGAGAGTTCATGGAGGACTGTTTCCTATGGGAGGGATTGCACAGCTAGAACAGGGGCAGAGAGTGAGGAGGAAGAAGTGACAGGGACAGCGTGTGAATAACTGACCACAACCCCAATTCCCCATCTCCCATGCTGGTTGTAGGGAAGAGGGAGAGAAATCAGGAGTGAAGTCGAGCCTGGGAAGATGGGAGGGTTGGGAGGAAGGTGTTTTAAGATTGGGTTTTAATGTTGTAAAAAGTGGAGAACTACTACTTTCATATTTGCAAACGGGGAGGATGGAGAGCTGCAAGGCTTATTCCTAATATAACCCTGTGTAAGAGCAAATAATTGAATACTAAGCAAGTTATTTCACTTTGGGAAATGAAAATTACACTTTAACTATCTCAAAATCTTTCATGCTGGTTTTGAAACCAGCTTAGAGTGCTGATAAATCCTGCTTCTCCTCCCCATGGGATAGCAAAAAGAGGACCCACAAGTAAAAGAGAGGATAATTCTATAGCTGCATGTCTGTCCTGTTAAAGGTTAATGTGTTATTAATGAGTTTCATCTAGCATGGTTTGGTCTATTTGTATTAGCCCCTCTTTGATTGACTCTTTTTAGAACAACCACACTTTAACTCTTTTACATACTTCTGTCAGTGACTTAAAAAAAAACACCCCACCAAATGGCAAGCATGTAAAAAAAGTTCAGTTATTTCAATAATATATGTTACTTCCTATCCTTTTTTACCACAGAGTTGTTCTCTGACTCTCTAGAATAGAGGATGCTTTTCCTTTTTGATCTATTTATTCAGCACCTTAAACAGAGTGGTTTTGATCAGTGTTCAAACAGTAAATCTTCAGCAAGTTCTCATGCTTTGAATCCTGCACAGAAGTTGCTGTTCCTCTTGTCTTTTGCTGTGTCAGGTGTGTAGAACAGTTGCTGGTATCACAATGGTAATGTGAAGCTGGGTAGCATAGAAAGGATGACTCAAAAAGGCTTTTTTAAAACTATTTTAGGTCAGCTAGAGAATAGTGAGACTCGGAGCAGTACCTTGTTTTGGATAAAAGGAGAATAAATCATTAATTTTATTTAAACTTCTCCTCACCTATGGAGAATATAGTTGATGAAAGCCTGTAAACTTTCAGCTAGATAACTGCAAACGTTCAGTTAATTTTCCATATGTTTCATAAGCTCTCATGTCAGTTCATCTCATGTTCCTGTCTAAGCAGCAGCAGAATATAGTTGTCCTTTATTAAGGGGGAGAGGAAAATGGAAATGTTTGAAGTTTTCAAAGTTTGAGTTTGGATGTTATTTCTGGTGGAAGTAAGTCTTTGAAAACGTAAGCTATTTCTCACAGGAAAAAAAAAAGGAAAAAGAAAGGTAGGTAGGAAAACTAGTCACTCAGAAATGAAAATAGACCATTTCTGTCACTGTGAAGCATGAGAATGTCAGGTTTTCAACTTAACACTCTTACTGGGAAAAGGATGAAAGCAGTTTTCTCTACAGTTATGTTGTGCATTCTTCCAGGGCGATGATAATCTTTTCTCCTAGCTGTTCCTTTAGGAAGCACACCATACTTCGAAAATATATTAATGATAATAAAACCATCATGAAATTAATAGTACATTTTTTAGTATAGTAACTTGGCCAAAGAGAGCTTGAATCTTTGTTGCTTGTGAAGTCTTCAGATATTTTTTTCTGAAAGCTTTGGGTACCTTAAGTATGAACTTCTAGGTTTTTGCAGTAAGTTCTTGGCAAGGTAAGTGTGTCCTGGTCTTGCCTGGGCTAGTTAATTTTCTTCCTAGTAGCTGGTGCAGTGCTGTATTTGGGCTTTAGTCTGAGAGCAATGCTGATAACACACCGATGTTTTAGTTGTTGCTCAGTAGCACTTACCCTGACCAAGGACTTTTCAGTCTCTCATGCTCTGCTAGTGAGGAGGGGCACAAGAAGCTGGGAGGCAGCAGAGACAGGACACCTGACCTGAACTGGCCAAGGTGGTGTTCCATACCACAGCACATCATGCCTAGTGTATAAACTGGGGAATTACCTGGAAGGCCCAGATTGCTGCTCAGGTCAGGCTGGGTATCGGTCAGCAGCTGGTGAGCACTTGTATTGTGCACATCACTTGTTTTTCTTGGCTTTTATTCCTCTTTCTGTCTTTATTTCCTGTTGTTGTTATGATTACTACAATTGTCTTTTACTTTATATTGGTCATTAAACTGTTCTTATCTTGACCCATGGGTTCTTACCTTTTTTCCTGTTCTCCTTCCCATCCCACTGGAAAGGGTCAGTGAGCAGCTGTGCAGTACTTAGTTGCCAGCTGAGGTTTAAACCATGACAAAGTATAGGAAAAGAGGCTTGTTGTATGCATGTACAATTTCCTACAGGCTGTATAAATGAAATGAGACGTTTTAAACATCTCCTTTTTCTTTCAGCTTTAGGAGGGATTTTGGAAGCTTGCCATTTTTTTTAAAGGACAGCCTGCTCAAACAATGTTGTTTTTATCTGCTGTACAAGCACACATTTCGTCTTCATCTGGATGGTCCAAATCTAGAAACAGATTAACTTTTTCCCTGACAGCTGGTATTAATAACTGATAGTAAATAAGTGCTCTAAGTAGCATCCTACGCTAATGTCTGTAAATGTATAAGTTACTTTCTTTAGTAAAAACAATTCCTTACTGATACTTGAGAAATGAACAATATCCGTTCTTAAACTGTGATTAGATAATTTATGTAGGAAAGGAGGAGGAGGGACAGCGTAGCTTCCTTGGGTGCCTCAGTTAACACATCTGTTGAAAAAATCTAAACCTAAATTAATAGTGGAGAAGGAAGTAGAATTTTCATACTTTTCCTTATGAAGACTTCCAGAAAGTATCAGTCACACCATTAAACCTACTATGAACCTCCTATTTTAAGAGATGATTTTCTCTAATATAGTCTTGGCATTTTTACAGGCCTTTGGTAGTCTCAAGCCCTTCGTTTTTGTAGGTAAGTATATGGTATTTTTGGATCAGAACATTAACACCCATTTGTGGTAGTTCTTCACATTTAGTCACTCTATCATCCCATAAGAATTTAACAGCTACAATAGTGGGATTTCCTATGACAGCAGATGTTTTTGGACCTTTACAGATCATGAGCCAAGTTGAAGGACGACAGAAGAATCTTGTACAAGCCATTGAAGCTCTCCCAAGTTCTGGGCCACTTTCTGCCTTGGATCAGGACTTGCTGCTTTTAAAAGCTACCTCTGCTGCCACCCTGAGCTGCCTTGGAGAATGCCTGACTCTGTTACAGCAAAGCATGCATCAAGTGGGCCAGAATCATAACAGGCCACTGTCATCAGGTGAGCACAAGCTCTTTTTCGGTATTATTTATGTGCCTTGGGGTTTTTTATTCCTCAGAGGGACATGTTGGGGTGAGCAGCTTCTACAGCCTTAAGTATCATAAATCTTCTTTGCCTAGAAGATGCAAAACTTACTGAAATCAGAAGAGAGGAGGAAAAGAGGTTGTCCTAAGTCTTCCCATGGAAATCACGTTCTGAAAACAGCAAGCCAAAAATAAGGGGGGGGGAGGAGGGCAAGAGGTAGATAAGCCTATATTTTTAATGACAGTGCAGAACCTGCTGGGTTAGTTTGTTTTGTCACCTTCTTTTTCTCTTTTTGATTGAAATCACAATACAGATTTGTTTGATATGTAATATTATGCAGTGCAACACTGAAAATTGTATTTCTAGTTTTCCGCATGGAAGGATACTGCTGAGGCAGATCTATTCCAGTCTGTGGTTTTCTTTAAAACTGGAAAGAATTCTCCATGCTGCTATTAAAAATAAACTAAAAAAATCTGTGGCGAACTTTTAAGAGCCTAAAATGCCAGTGTTATTCTGCATTGAACTCTGCAGGTACGAACCTCTCAGTCCCCATGTAGCTGAATATTTTCAGTTCACCCAGCTCTATATCTCTGTCTGCAATGTCTGAAAGGGGGGTCAGTTTGTTTCTATACGCGAACTGCACTACCTAGTTTAAAAGCAAGATCAGGACTTAATGTAAGAAGAGCAGCAGCAGAACTCTGGATATGGGATGACTTTTTATATTTCCTTCATATGCTTCAACAACATCCACCAGCAGGTTTATTACTGGTAGGATATGCCCTCAGGGCTGCTGAGGCAGCTAGGTAGGAAGCCCTCGGAAGAATTCCCGTTGTGGAGAGAACAGAAATGTAAGAGGGTCAGCTGAGGAGTAGGCAAATAATGTAACAAGTGTTCTTGGTTAAAAAGTGTAAAAACTTTGAGAATATTATGACTTTCCCACATCCAGATTCTGATATATTTCATAAAGGAATATATTAAAAAATTTCAATACATTTTCTTATTTTTTGCATTCTGTTTTTCTTGTAGAAAATGCAAAAAAGCCCTTGCACTTACCTAAATAGTAATGATGAAGTGTATTTAATTGAATTCTTTGAATTCAGTGAAATAATTTCATTTCAAAAGAGAATGATTTTGGAACAAAGATGAAATGCATCATTCAAAGAAAAGTCACTTGCTAGTTCCAAAGTCCCTGAAGGTTGTTTTTCGTGTGCATGTGATCTAAGTGAACTGTCAGAGATAGATGACTTGAGTTGTACATGTCCTTGGATCTGTGTCCAAATAATCTTTTGTTAAATCAGTGTCTTTTGACTTGATAATAATTTTGAGGATTTGTGCACAGGAACAGAGAAAAGCAAGCATAACTTAGTAATTGCTGAAAGGGAATTCCATATTTGGGGGGGGGGGGGGGGAAAACACAAGATGAAAACATACATTCTCTGTTTGGGGGGGGGGGGGAGTGGAAAACCATGGCTATAAAATACTTAATAAAATTTAGTTAGTGTTTTTATTCCTTGTAAAAGGAGAACTTGCACAGCAGTCTTTTCAGGAATCAAAATTCCTGAAAATAGTACTGTTTCATATCAGCATCTTTGGTGTAACTGTGAGAACCTGAATGCAAACAGTTGACTGATCAGTGTGTATGTGTGCTTATTCTTTGGAATGTAATTAAAAAAAAAAATGAAAGAATAAAGAAAGGAACTAAAAGCTGCTGCAATGTTTTGGCTCTTCTCCCTGACCGCAGGAGTCCCTGAAATGGTGTGGCTTTTTCTTTTTCCCCAGGCCTTGTTACGCAACACAGTTGCCTGAAAGAACCTGGCCTACAAGTCTTGATTACTGATTTTCCTACACACTTAATCTTGTCCAGGCATACTTTGATAGGCTTAATGTTTCTGCTGAGTCGGTAGAGTTTCAGTCATCAAAGCTGCATAAACTCATACCTACTCAGACTAATACCTTTAAGTAATCCTCTAGCAAACTCTGATTTTGAGACATGATATATTTCATTTGGATTCTGTTGTCCTTCAGGTGAATTTTTTTAATTTCATACCCAGAAGGTGCAACCAAAAGGTGACCTTTACTGCCACTTGTCCAGAGTGTCAAGTGAAAATGACTATTACTAGTTTAAAAGCCATATGTTCCTCTGATAGGAAGTTTCATTTTCCATGAGATGTGGTGGCCCTGTGCAGTTTATTGCCAAATGTTTCCATCCCAGTGCTTTCTCATTACCTGCTGCATAGTGTCCAAGATGCTAGTGGGCACTGGGGGCAGGATCCATAGAATTTTGTAGAGAGACAAGATAAGAAAATAAGTTATCAAATTCCTGCTTCTAGCCTACAGTTCATGAAAGCAGTCCAGTCCAGCAAAGCAGCACAGTCCTACTCATGTGCAGTGTGAGAAATAATCAGTGGCTTAGCTTTGGTGGTTTGAACTTACCCTTGTGTTTATTTTCCTTCAGGGTCAAAAGCTCACACTATTATGCCATAAAGAGAGAATTGCTTGAAAAGTAGTTGTAGATCTTTCTTTGCTTTCTCTTTACCTTTGCTCTGCTTGTGTCCTTGAAGTCTTTATGGCTGATTATGCAAGGATTACTGACGACCTTGTGCACTGTAGGCTTTGCAGTCTTACTGCTCCTAATGCAAGGACTTAAGAGTAGCTGAATTTCTGACCTAGTACCTATGGAATGCACTCATGAAGATTATAGTTAAATAGTAGCTGTTTTAAATAGATTTACAGACCTTTATTGCTTTAAACAATAAAATGTCTCTTTTCTTTTGATGTAAATACTTTTATTGTTTTGTTTTCCAATAATGTGAATAGAAAGAAAGAAGCTTGGCATTTGGTTTAGTGGAATCTTATCCAGAATCTAGGGCTGTGTAGCTCTTGACTTCAAGTATTTTTATGGCATCCATTGTCATGGAATAGTTTAAGGATGACATGATATTTCTTCTTCATTTTCGTGTTTCTCACAAATTGGCAGTCTTAGACCTGAAGCCTACAAGCAGACATGAAGATTAAACTGAAGTCTTCAATCTTGTCTTGAAGGGTAGTCAATACATGTTTTATTTCTGCTCTAAAGCTTCAGGGAAAGGTTTTTGAGATTGTCTTTTTTGTTAGTGCTTGATTTTGAAAGTGTATCAACAAGAACAGTCAGTGGAGCAAAATCCTGTCCGTATTTCTACTATTGAGTCAAAATAACATCAAATTAATTTCTAGCTATTGTTGCTAAAGGTATGTGCATTGATCACCAGCTAAATTATTTGTAGGTTTTTTACTTCTTTCATTGAAAAACATGCCAGGAGAAGGATATTACTAGCTGAAAGTGTTGTTTACATGTAGTTTGAGTTGAGGACAGGGAATTGCATCTCTACAAGCTTCTTCCAGTTTAGGAATTTTGCCCTTTTTGTAGAAGGGAGAAAAATGTCAAAGATTTTCTTACTGCCCAAGAATGTCACCATTTAGATAGATGTAAAGCACTTGCTAATCAGCATTAAGTTCCTTGTGAGAAGCTTGAGTTCTTTTAGCATGCAGACATGAAACGGGTGCCTTTTAAAATAAAAACATGGAAAAGAAACTTTCGTCTTCACTTCAAACTTTAAAACTTTTAATGTTATTTTTTTCTGCCTCTGTAGCCTTTGGCAGAAGAGTATGGGAGAGAGTCTATTGACTGCTATGTCTAACATCTTTCCCTCCCAAACTGTGAACAGAGCAAACTTCAGTGTTTTAAAGTAGTTTTACTGTCCTATGTTGTGTTTTAAGTATGGGGTGTGGGTTTTTTTTCTTCTAGTGTTTTAGCAGAAGGAATCCTGTCTTGTAGCAGCAGCCTGCACAGATAAATCTGTTCTTTTAGTCTGGGTTTCAGATTAGCCATTTGTTTACTGAATAAAGCATCTCCCTGATAGAAATTCCCTCCTATATTTTTCTGTTTCTTACTTGCTCACTTTTCCAATATGTAAAATAAAATGTTTCTTTTTTATGAGGGTTTTTTAAAAACAAATCCCAAACTCATCCTTACTAGGGATTTTCTGAAGTTTATTTGAATGTACAAATGCTGCTTATTTTGGCTGCCATGGCAGCAAATGGATTAAAGATGATTTTGGAGTTGGGGGGGAATGTACATGAACTTTGTTTTAGCAGATTCTCTGTTGCCTCCTTTTTGGAGAAAATAAGTGGGCAGGAAAGACAAAATCTAGATGCTTTCAATTCGGTGACAAATGACAACTAGGGATTCTCCAGCAGCCAAGATGTCAGGAGGAGAGAAAAATGAGCAGAGGAGTGTTCTTTCTTGCTTAAACACCCCCCTTCCTACACCAAATGCTTCTGGGCAGGGAAGAGTGAGGAAAGAAGACAGAGGAGAACATATTCTTTGTTACTGATGTAATTTGCTAAATCTGGCATGGTGAGTCAGGTCTCCCTTAAATGCATCATCACTAGTCTTTGATTCTGTCAAGAATAACCAAAACAATTTGCTGTTCTATCTAAATGCTAATACATTCTTCCCTTATATGTTCTTTTTTCTTTGGAAGATAAACATTATTTTCTAGTCCCCATACGGTATTAGCAGATACGTAATTGTCTTTCTAGTCTGAAAAGCAGATGTGCAGCTGCCACTTGCTGTTGCTGGTTCAGCCTGCTGTAGGGGTGAGGCG